>NW_025146081.1:0-1306 GCF_004010195.1 Chiloscyllium plagiosum | reverse complement strand
GACGTCGGCTTTAGCGTTGGCCAGGAAGGCCATTGTAGAAACACATCGCGTAGCCAATTTGATGCTACGCACATTGATGCTGGCAATTTTTAACCCCAATTTAACAGTTTAGAAAGGTTAACAGTGTCCATTTGCTGCTGGTCTTGCCCCTCTGGGGTAGCTGTGTGCATCCCTGTGGTGACGGCAAACTGCTGGACCCTCCCAGGGCTGAGGTAGCTGTCCGGCTCCACGCTGGAGCCATTTCCCTGCTCTGGTGTCTTCGGGTCGGGCCCAGGGTCCGCACCGTCCAGTTCTCCACCTGACAGCGGGACTGTCACAGGACCGCTGCTCCCAGTTACCTGGAGCTGTGGGCCGGTGGGTACCTCTTGGTTCTCACTGGGTGGGGGGAGGCCTTTACCCATCCCCACAGAGGGATCGTCTTTTCCTGCTTGGGCGGTGCTGCCCTCCTTTTACCCCGCGGCGCTCTGTCTCTTCCTCTGGCGACGACCCTCCTTGCGCCCAAGATCCACCAAGAGCAGGTCAGCACAACCAAATGACCCTCCAACGTCCAATCACGATCCAGTGATGATCTCCACTCGCTCTGATGACTTGTAACTCGACACCTGTCCTGATAAGAACAGACACTTGATCTTAGCCAAAAGGCTGAGAAGCCTGACTACACCAATTGGAAGACAGTAAAGGATCTGATTGATGCTCCCCGACTCTGGCTCCTATAACTTCTGACATCCCTCATATTAAAGTAACTCTGGTTTATTGTCTTAGATTAGATTCCCTACAGTGTGGAAACAGGCCCTTCAGCCCAACCAGCCCTCTGAAGAGCAATTCACCCAGACCCATTTCCCTAACACTATGGGCAATTTAGCATGGCCAATTCACCTGACCGGCACATTTTTTGGATTGTGGGAGGAAACCCACGCAGACACGGGGAGAATGTGCAAACTCCACACAGACAGTTGCCCGTGGCTGGAATTGAAGCTGGGACCCTGGTGCTGTGAAGCAGCAGTGCTAACCACTGAGCCACCTTGCCACCCTAAAAATGGCAGGCAGACCTGGCAAACTGGTCAAGAGGTCCCTCACAGGATTTAATATCTCGATGAAATGCTATTAAACCCAAGTCTCTCCTTCAGACCTTACTTTCAAAAAAACATTGATTTGCAAAGTTATTTAATTGGTTGTAAAGTGCTTTGAGACAGTGACAAGAAAGGAGCTATATAAATGCGAGACATATCCAAACATGTCCACAGGAAGTTCTGTTCTGGATCTTCAACAACTACAACATTTCAAACAAGACTTTTGTTCTCGACTT
>NW_025146080.1:0-1306 GCF_004010195.1 Chiloscyllium plagiosum | reverse complement strand
TACCCTCCATTTACTTTCTCTCCCTGTTAATTGGTCATGGGTTTTAAGTCTTTGTCTAATAAATTATCTTCTGGTTTAATCACCAATCTTTACCATTGTGTTTCAATCTGGTGATCAACTTCCATGGTTATACCCTTCCAAGAATCCTTCTTCTTTCTCACAGGGATATGAGTTATGGCCTACTTTCTTAAAACGTCTGCCTTGCTACTCAACCATATTTTCTGCTAAACTTATTTCCCCGTCCACTCTACCTAACTTGGCCCTCAGCCCTTTGTATCTCCTTACTGAATTTTACTGATTCAAGGTTCTCACTTGTGAAACTGAATGCTAAATTGTGTCATGGTCACTGATCAAAGGGCAATCCCTTCCTCAGATAGATAATTGTGTTAACCTCACCTCATTAACATATGCAAAATAGCTGATTATGGTTAGATCAAGAATGAATGGTTCTGGAAAACTAGGGTGAATAAAGGAGGATATTTCGTCCACTGACAATCTTTAGCTGGGAAAAAAAATCAGGAGTCATCCATTTAAAACTGATTAGGCAATTTTTTTTTCCTCCGAGAATTATGTACTTTTGGAACTTTACTTTCACCACCTTTTCAGGATAGAGTCCTTGAATATTAAGCAGAGGTAAATGTATGCTTGAAAAAAAGTGTTAGAATGTTATGGGGTAGTAGGAATGTAATTTGAGATTGCTATCAGATCAGTCATCTTATTGAATGACAGAGCAGACGTAAAGGAACCGAACAGCCTAACTCTGGTTCTGATTCATGGATTTTGATAGATGCAAATAGTATAATGATTGGAAAGAAGTTGACCTTGTTGACTATCTGGGTATTGATTGGCCCAGGTTAACAATCCCAATCAGGAAAGCCCTGGCTGACTAATATAATCAAGAGATGAGAATCTCAGTTTAGGCAACTGACTCAGAGCTGGCTGGCCAGCCACAGACCGTATACTATGCACAAGTAAGTAAAAAGTTTGACTTGATTGGACACTGACTTCTCTGCAGGAAGGGCTTAGAAAAAGGTAAACAAACATAGAATACTCAAACAGCATTCTTCATTGGTCAGAGTCTTGAGTTTAGGAGTTGGGACATCAAATTGCGGCCGTACAGGACATTGGTTAGGCCACTTTTGGCTTATTGTGCGCAGTTCTGGTCTCTCTGCTTTAGGAAAGATGTTATGAAACTTGAAAGAGTTCAGAAAAGATTTCCAAGGATGTTGCTGGGGGGGAGAGCTTGAGCTAAAGGGAGAGACTGAATAGGTGGTGGCTATTTTCCTTGGAGCGTCAGAGGCTGAGT
>NW_025146079.1:0-1306 GCF_004010195.1 Chiloscyllium plagiosum | reverse complement strand
TATCCCTACGGGGCACTCTGTATCGATGTGGGGCTACCTGTATCCCTACGGGGCGACCTGTATCCCTGCGGGGCACTCTGTATCGATGTGGGACGACCTGTATTCCTACGGGGCACTCTGTATCCCTACGGGGCACTCTGTATCGATGTGGGGCGACCGGTATCCCTACGGGGCGCTCTGTATCGATGTGGGGCGACCGGTATCCCTACGGGGCACACTGTATCGATGTGGGGCGACCGGTATCCCTACGCGGCACACTGTATCGATGTGGGGCGACCTGTATCCCTACGGGGCACACTGTATCGATGTGGGGCGACCTGTATCCCTACGGGGCACACTGTATCGATGTGGGGCGACCGGTATCCCTACGGGGCACACTGTATCGATGTGGGGCGACCGGTATCCCTACGGGGCACACTGTATCGATGTGGGGCGACCGGTATCCCTACGGGGCACACTGTATCGATGTGGGGCGACCGGTATCCCTACGGGGCACACTGTATCGATGTGGGGCGACCGGTATCCCTACGGGGCACACTGTATCGATGTGGGGCGACCGGTATCCCTACGGGGCACACTGTATCGATGTGGGGCGACCGGTATCCCTACGGGGCACACTGTATCGATGTGGGGCGACCGGTATCCCTACGGGGCACACTGTATCGATGTGGGGCGACCGGTATCCCTACGGGGCACACTGTATCGATGTGGGGCGACCGGTATCCCTACGGGGCACACTGTATCGATGTGGGGCGACCGGTATCCCTACGGGGCACACTGTATCGATGTGGGGCGACCGGTATCCCTACGGGGCACACTGTATCGATGTGGGGCGACCGGTATCCCTACGGGGCACACTGTATCGATGTGGGGCGACCTGTATCCCTACGGGGCACACTGTATCGATGTGGGGCGACCGGTATCCCTACGGGGCACTCTGTATCAATGTGGGGTGACCTGTATCCCTAGGGGCGCTCTGTATCGATGTGGGGTGACCTGTATCCCTAGGGGCGCTCTGTATCAATGTGGGGTGACCTGTATCCCTAGGGGCACTCTGTATCGATGTGGGGCGCTCTGTATCCCTGCGGGGCGCTCTGTATCGATGTGGGGTGACCTGTATCCCTAGGGGCGCTCTGTATCGATGTGGGGTGACCTGTATCCCTAGGGGCACTCTGTATCGATGTGGGACGACCGGTATCCTTTCGGGGCACTCTGTATCGATGTGGGGCGATCGGTATCCCTACAGGGCACTCTGTATCGATGTGGGACGACCGGTATCCCTACAGGGCACTCTGTATCGATGTGG
>NW_025146078.1:0-1306 GCF_004010195.1 Chiloscyllium plagiosum | reverse complement strand
TTGGAGAACTGCTAAATTATGAGAAACTAAGCACGATAAAAGGGGAAAAAAAGACTTGAGACCAAGTACACAAATCATCAAAAGTAGCAGACAGGTACAAACACCAATTGAAAAATACAAGTAGAGGCCTCGATTAAAAAGGAGATGAAATACATGGGGTTGAAAATTTCTGTTTCAGTTCCAAGCATCATAGAATTCTAACATCACAGATAGACACCATTGGCCTGTCATGTCTGATAACTGAATTCTGGTGGAGTTTCCTCGCTTTCACATTTGTGGTGCGAAATTCTAACACCACCTCTGCACACTTCTGGAGACCTCGAGTTTACAGAATCACGCCACATTCCTCTCTACCTCCTCCAGGAATAACCATTTCTCCTGAGATACTGCCAGTTCCTCAGATTACTTGGTACCCCCGAATACAATCCACATGTCAGGAAATCTCTGGTGCTGCCCCGACACCAACAGTCACCCTTGGAGCTGAAGAAAATGCATAAATCTAAGGTGCAAAGAGACTTGGGTGTTCGAGTCCAGGATTCTCTCAAGGTAAACTTACAGGTCGAGTCAGTAGTTAGGAAGGCAAATGCAATGATGACATTTAATTTGACAGGACTTGAATGGAAAAGTAGAGATGTACTTGAGGCTTTGTAACACTCTGATCAGGCCATATTTGGAGTATTGTGCGCAGTTTTGGGCCCAAATCTCAGGAAGGATGTACTGGCCTCGGCGTGTGTTCAGAGGAGGTTCACGAGAATGGTCGCAGGAATGAACATCTGAACAAATAAGGAATGTTTGAGGACTCTGGGTCTATATTTAATGGAATTTAGAACGATGACAGGGGATCTAATTGAAACAGACAGAATTCTGAACAGACTGGATGTTGGGAAGATGTTTCCTTTGGTAGGAAAGGCTAGGAGCCGAGGGCACAGCCTTAGACCAAAGGGAAGACCCTTTAGAATGGAGGTAAAGAGAAACTGAAGGGCTGAAGAAGGGCTAATGCCCGAAACGTCGATTCTCCTGTTCCCTAGATGCTGCCTGACCTGCTGCGCTTTTCCAGCAACACATTTCCAACAGATTTTCCCCTCCCTCTCTCAGGATGAGGAGTTGCCCAGAAGAGGGTGTTTCATATTGAAACTGATACTGCCACTTCCGCGTTGTGATGTTAAAAATGGGGCAGGGAACGTGGACAGGCCGAGAGCAGAACTCTGCAGCAGATGGAAGGAGAGCAGTTTGCAAAAATCCCTTCCCTTCAAAGAATCCTCACAGTCTGGGGGCAGGCCACTCGGCCCAACAAGTCCAAACCAAC
>NW_025146077.1:0-1306 GCF_004010195.1 Chiloscyllium plagiosum | reverse complement strand
GTGTTTGTGTGTATACACCAATGGCACTGTGAAGGGTGTGTGTTTGTGTGTATACACCAATGGCAGTGTGAGGGGTGTGTGTACACCAATGGCAGTGTGAGGGTGTGTGTACACCAATGGCAGTGTGAGGGGTGTGTGTACACCTTTGGCAGTGTGAGGGGTGTGTGTGTACACCAATGGCACTGTGAGGGGTGTGTGTACACCAATGGCAGTGTGAGGGGTGTGTGTACACCTTTGGCAGTGTGAGGGGTGTGCACACATCCCCAGTGTGTACCTACATGCTGAGTGGCTCCTGCGTCCCTCAGGAAGGAGCTGTGTGCTCGGCGAATCCAGCCAGTGATTGGTCTCTGTGTCGAATACTTTGATGCGGTTGCAATAGATCTCGTTGTTGGAATGTAAGGGTCCCAAGCGATCTGCCCTCCCTCCAAAAACGTACATCCGGCTGCCCATGACTGTGGCAGAGTGGAAATCTCTCCAGCGTGCTGGGTTTCCCTGTGTGGGGGCAGGGGGGCGGGCGTGGATCAGACACAGAGCGAGAGTTTACATGCTGAAACCGTATTAGTCCAATCCCACACTGCAAGCTGCCTTGACCAACCTAAAGGTTTAGTTTTCCTCTTCAGTTACTGTCTCCGTTTAACGTGGAACAAATTCACAAGAGACGGACTATGTGTTTTAAACAGGAAAAATAAACAGGCATTTCTAACAATAAACGTATCGTGTGGAATGAACTCATTCTGAACAGGAGGATGAAAGATACAGCTGTTACCTTCCCAGCAACACTCGTAACAGCTAGGAGACAGTGAGGACCGCAGATGCTGGGGATCAGAGTCGAGAGGGTGGTGCTGGAAAAGCGCAGCAGGTCAGGCAGTGTCCGAGGACCAGGAGGATCAACGTTTGAGGCATAAGCCCTTCGTCAGAAATGAGGCCTCCTGCCTGAAACGCCGATTCTCCTGCCCCTCAGATGCTGCCTGACCTGCTGCGCTTTTCCAGCGCCACCCTCTCGACACTCTGCAGTCACTCAATCCCATTCCCTTCTTCAATCCTTCCTCAACTGCCAAGGGACCATCATGTTTCATCAGGTCAGGCCAGGCCTGTTCAGGTGGGACTTGAAAGCAGGCCTCCTGACTCAGAGGTAGGGTCACTACTGCTGTGTCACCAGAGCCTTCACAGATAAATCAGGAACTGGGTCATCACTTTGACAGCGGTGATGTTTCTGAGAGCTGGGACAGTCTGTGTGTGTGTGTGAGTGAGTGAGAGAGCGAGCGAGCTGGGACTGTGTGTGCGTGTGCATGTGAGAGAGAGAGAG
>NW_025146076.1:0-1305 GCF_004010195.1 Chiloscyllium plagiosum | reverse complement strand
CTTCCATATCCTTTTGCACACTAAATATTGATGCAAGATACTCATTTAGTATCTCTCCCATTTTCTACATCTCCACACAAAGGCAACCTTGCTGAAACTTGCAGGGCCCTATATTCTCCCTGTATACCCTCTTGACCTTAATGTATTTGTAAAAACCCTTTGGATTTTCCTTAATTCTATTTGCCAAAGCTATCTCATGTCCCTTTTTTGCCCTCTTGATTTCCCTCTTAATTATACTGCTACTTCCTTTATACTCTTCTCAAGATTCGCTCGATCTATCCTGTCTATATCTAACATATGTTTCCTTCTTTTTCTGAACCAAACCCTCAATTTCTTTAGTCATAGAGCATTCCCTATACCTACTAACCTTTCCTTATACGCTAACAGGAATACACTTTCTCTGGATTCTCATTATCTCATTTCTGATGGCTTCCCATTTTTCAGCTGTCACATCTTTCCCCAACAGCTTTCGAAAGTTCTTGTCTAATACCGTCGAAATTGTTCTTTCTCCAAATTAGAACTTCAACTTTTAGTCCTGGTCTATCCTTTTCCATCACTATTTTAAATCTAATAGAACTATGGTCCCTGGCATCAAAGTGCTCCCCCACTGATTCCTCAGTCAGCTTCCCTGCCTTATTTCCCAAGAGTAAGTCAGATTTTGAAGCTTCTCTTGTAGATACATCCGCACACTGAATCAGAAGATTGTCTTGTACGCACCTTACAAATTCCTCTTCATCTAAACCTTTAACACTATGGCATTCCCAGTCTATGTTTACAGAGTTAAAATCGCCTACCATAACCACCATATTATTCTTACAGATAGTTGAAATCTCTTTACACGTTTGTTTCTCGATTTCCCTCTAATTTGTATCCTGGAACATTAATCTGCCAGTCCTGCTCACCCCTGAGCCATGTATCTGTATTTGCTATGATATTCCAGTCCCATGCTCCTAACCATGCCCTGATTTCACCTGCCTTCCTTGTTAGGCCCCTTGCATTGAAATAAACGGAGTTTAATTTATTAGTACTACCTTGTCCCTGCCTGCTCTGACTGTTTGACTCGCTTCTGTTCTCAACTGTACTAGTGCCAGATTGACCTCTTTCCTCACAATCTCCCTGGGTCCCACCACCGCCCCTCCCCCCACTTTACTAGTTTAAATCCTTCTGATCAGCTCTAGCAAATTTCCCTGCCAGTATATTGGTCCCCTTCCAATTTAGGTGCAATCCGTCCTTTTTGTACAGGTCATTTCTAACCCAAAAAAGATTCAAATGATCCAAAAATGTGAATCCTTCACCAATTCACCA
>NW_025146075.1:0-1305 GCF_004010195.1 Chiloscyllium plagiosum | reverse complement strand
TCTCACCCTCTCCCTCTGTCTGACTCACTCCCTCTCTCTGACTACCCCTTTGTGTTACACCCTCTATCTGTCTTTCTCTCTCTCTCGCTCTCGCACTCGCTCAGTCTGCATATATCTCTCTATTCCGATCCCTTCGTCTGAATCTCTGTATTTCCCCCCACCTCTGTCTGACTCTCTGTCTCTACTTCTCCATTCATCTCCCTGTCTGACTCACTCTCTCCCCCTCTGACTGTCCGTCTGTGTGACACTCCCTCTGACTCTGACTCCCGCTTTCTAGCTAATTCTCTATCTCTCTCCAACTGACTATCTCCCTCTCCCAGACTCTCGCTCACTCTCTCCTTCTGTTTGACTTTCTCTCTCTCTCCCTCTGTCTGACCTTTCTTTCATCTCCCCCCGTCTGACACTGTCTCTCGCACTCCCTCCCTCTTACTGATGCTCTCTCTCACTCTCTGTCTCTCTCACATCCTCCATCTATCGACTCTGTCTCTCTCCCGCTCCCTTCATCTAATATTCACTCTCTCTCCCACTCACTTATTCTTTCTCTTCTGCAACCTTCTGTCTGACTCGCTCTTTCACTGTCTCTCCATCACATCTGACTCTCTCTCTTCTTCCCCGTCTGACTTTCTCTCTCCTTCTCCATCTGTCTAGATCCCTCTCTCCATTTCTATCTGACTGATTCTCTCTGTCCCCATCCAGCTATGTCTGACTCACTTTTTCCTCTCTCTCCCTGAATTTCCCACTCCCTCTCCCTCTTTTTGACTCTCTCTCCCTCTCTTCCCCTCTGTCTGAACCTTTGTCTCTCTCACTTCCTCCGTCTGACTGATGCTGTTTTTCTCAGACCCTCTCTCTGTCTCTCTTACTCTCTCCATCAGTCTGACTACATCTCCCTCACTCGTTCTCACTTACTGTCTCTCTTTCACACTTCACTCTGTCTGATTCTCTCTTTTTCTCCCTCTCCCTCTCACTGTCTGTCTCCCTCTTTCACCCTTTGTCTGACACTCACTCTTTCTCTCTCTCCTTCCCTCTGACTGATGCTCTCTCTCTTCCCTCCCTCTGTCTGTCTCACTCTCTCCACTTGTCTGATTCTCCCTCTCGCTCCCTCACCCTTAATGTCTCTCTGTCTCCCAGAAACCCTCTGACTGATGCGCTCTCTGTCTTCTTCTGTCTGAGTCTCTCTCTGTCACACACTGACACACACACTCTATCGGTCTGATTCCCTCTCTCTCCCTCTGTCTGGCTGAATCCCACGCTCTCAATCGTTCTCCCTTCCTGTCTCTCTTTCCCACAAAACTCCGTTTGACTCTC
>NW_025146074.1:0-1305 GCF_004010195.1 Chiloscyllium plagiosum | reverse complement strand
AAAAGCACAGTAAGTCAGGCCAGAATCCGATTATAGACAGGGCTGATGAAGGGCCTATGCCTGCAATGCCAATTCTCCTTATCTTCGGATGCTGCCTGACCTGCTGTGCTTTTCCAGCACCACACTCTCGGTTTTGATCTCCAGCATCTGTAGTCCTTACTTTCCCCTACAGAACAATTGAAATACTGACAGACTCACTGATGTGAGCAAGGTGTACACTGATACTAAAGGAGCGTCAGAAATAACAACACACATCCCTAAGAGCCAAGAAGAAAACTGACATGCTGCAAACCGAGAAATAGAAATAATATTGTACACCATACAGAGTGGGTGAAATAGTGAGAATTTGCCACAGAGAAAGAGAAATACCGATTGACTCCCATGTTTGTCTCATGTCAGTGTATCTGTGTGTGTATTTATTTGTATGTCTGCATCTTCATATATGTAATAGTGCATGTAACTGTGTGTATTAGTGTGTGTGTGTGCGTGTACCTCTGTGTGGGAATGGTCTGGTGGCCCCTGTGTTAGTTAAAGTGATGGAATTCCACACTCTGCTGGCCTTTCCACTCCATTGCACAGACAGTGGTGGAGGGTGAAAACCATGAAGGAGGGAGGACAGCAGTTCACAGCATCATACAAACTGACACCAACATCAACAGTACACAGACAGACAGACAGACTCAGTCACACACACACAGACACACAGACGCAGACACAGACTCTCTGTCTCTCTCTCTCTCTCTCTCTATACTGGTGCAGAGAGGATTGCAATTGTACTGAGGATCATATGGAGAAATGTCTGTGCTCCACAGCATTTGTCTTCAGACGTCTATAAGTGAACCATTGTGGAAAAAGTTGAGATAATTTGATTGCACGTACTGCAGGTTCTGCTACTTGCTTTTTATTTGCTCTCAACTCTGACAAATGATAAGTGCGAAAGCATTCTTAATGACACAATGCTGCCAGCAGGTCAATGCTAAACATGTCCGACCTCCTTCTCGAATATCTCAGTGACAGCATTGCAAGGGATCAGACAAACGCCTCTTTGTTGCCAAGGCTATTCTTTGAAGCATGAATGTGGGTGATTCACAGTTATTGATGCATTCTCAAGCAAACGATGAGTTCTCTACTTTCCCCCTGTAGTTCAAAGATGTGCAGGTCAGATAGATTGGCCGTGCTATGTGGTCCACAATGCTTAGGGATGTGCAGCTGAGATGGATTAGCCATGTGAAACGCAGGGTGAAAGGGATGGGAATGATTGTGGGACTCTCGATGGCTGCTCAGTGTGAACTAGATGGAATGAAT
>NW_025146073.1:0-1305 GCF_004010195.1 Chiloscyllium plagiosum | reverse complement strand
CTCACAAACCCATGCTGACTGTCTCTAATTTAACATGGTTTTCCAGGTCGTCATAAATCCTGTCTTTAGAGTCCTTGCCAATAATCTGCACACGACAGACATTAGACCAAATCTGTAATTTCCAGAATTCTACCTCTGTAATATGATCCAGATGCTACAAATCATCTCTCCTCTTCCATGTTCCCCAGAAGGGCACTGGAGGGTGGTTACAGAGTCAGGGAGGGATATCAGGACAGGAGTATATTGCAGACATTAGGAGGGTTGCAATGCCAAAAGGAGGCTTCAGTAATTGGGAGGTTTCATGGTGATGAAGGCATTTGAGGAGGGAGGGAAGGAGGATTGTAGGGAAATGAGGAGTTTCACAGTTTCGGTGTTTTGTTAGGGCTGCAAGAGGTTACTGAGTTCGGGAGGGTGGAAGCACTGGTGGATATTACATAAACATGTGGTTTTGGTTGCAATGGCAGGAAGAGGATGCAGGAAGCTGCAGTGAGTGGTGTCTGAACGAGGTTACACAAATGGGAAGAGTCGTCAGAGGTGGAGGTGTTTACAGAGACAGCAATGGTCTGATCTGGAACAGAGGACCCAGACTGGGAGGGTTTTGGGGACTGGGGATGGTTTCACAGGGATAGGGCCATAGAGAAATAGGACGTTCCCGATAAGTGGAGAGCTGTAGGGCCTGCCAGAGGTCTGGAGATGAGGTTTTGGAGGGATGGAGCAGTTTACAGGGATAAGTAATTGATAGGACAGGGCTGGTTTATACAAACAGGGACTATTTAGGGAATGGAGCAGATAACAGAGGTAATGTAGGTTGTGTAGACTGGAAGAAAAAACACACAAATGGAGGGTAGTCGGAACTGAGATATCAAAATTCTTATGTTCCGAGGTTATTCAGAAATGGAGAGTGTAGAATCGGACAGATTTTCCTGGAGATGAGAACAGCAATTTTGGTTGGAGACAGTTTCACAGATAAAGGAGCATTAGTAATCTCCTCCAGTTTGGCCTAAGTGGAGAAGTGTTGTAGGGGACGGTGATGTTCACACAGATAGGGGTGTAAGAGCTGGAGAGGTTTATGCAGATGAGTAGATGGATGGAAGTACTGGAGGAGCTTACATTGACAGGGTGGGTGGTAGTGATGAGAGCATGTTACAAAGATCACAGGTCCTTTAGGAACTGGATTGAAACAGTCACAGGGACTGGAGTGGGTTCTACAGATCAGAGTGTGGCAGAGACCTGAGAAGAGTATAGTGTTTCCACAGATTGATTGTGTCTTCAGGGCTGGAAGAGATTAGGTAGATACGGAAACCT
>NW_025146072.1:0-1305 GCF_004010195.1 Chiloscyllium plagiosum | reverse complement strand
ATTAATTGAGCTTTAATTAATTGAAAATTTCAACAAGTGAGACTGATTTTTTGTTTGTTGGGAATGTTTATTCAGAGAAACCGATTAAGGGAGGGAGATGTAGATCAATTATAATAGAAGTAAGTCCAAACAGATGAGTGGCTCAATAACCTAGTCCCATTCCTATGCACATGATCAAGTGCAAAAATGTTTTGACACCTTTGTAGGATATGCTGATAACAGGTAGGAGCCAGATTGCAGGGAGTGAAAGAACAGAACCACAGATATATTGGGCTGAAAGCTCCATTTCTTGTGCTGTCACTTCTACAGAATGCAGAATAAAACACGATAGCGATGAATACAGAGGATGGTATTCTCGGCAGCAGCAGGTATTCCTGCATATACAGCTTTAGGTTGCAGAGATTTGGCCTCGACACAAGGGAACATGGGAACATATTATCAACTTAATAAAAGTACCGAGGCTTAAGTTGATGTTTCTCAGTGACAGACAAACCATTCTTACATCTTTTCTGTAAAATGTTAAAAGTTTTATTTATATTGTAATAATAATATCGACCAGAAACCTGGCTGAGAGCAAGCTTGGATTGAAAGTGATCATCCATCATTTATGCTGCTGAGTAAGTAATTCCTTACTTTAATAGTAACCTTGCATTGAACAGTTCAGGAGTTTGCAAATGGTGGGATACTAACCAACTTGCTCTCCCCAGCGGATTTGAGTTTCTCCTGAATTTTGATGGTGGTCTGGAGCATATGTTGAATCTCCTGCTGTTTCAGAATCAGCTGCCTCTCCCTGTGAGCAGCCTTGTTGGCCTCTTGAAGATGCCTGATTTCAGCCTGTGATGAAATTGGATGCAATGTATTACCATGTTAGAGACCAACCAAACCCGTCTTTACATCGTCAATTAATTTATTTTGACGACAGAGTACAGACAAAAATGAAGCCAGGGCACACAACTCCAGAACCCATTAAGTTCTAAGTTCCACAGTTTCCAGGTGGCACTGTGCAACGTTTACAACTTATAATGCTTGTTCTTGATGAAAACTTTGTGTTTTTCTTCGACAAAATGTATTGTCAACGCAAACTCAAACAGTCAAGTACTCCAGGTGGAAAATCATCATGAAAGAGTTACTCACATTCTTTTTCGACAACTGATGCCTAACTTTGAGTGAGCATTTCTGATTTTATTTCAGGAGGTTGCTTCCTGGTCTGTGGTGAGGTAACCTGAGTTCTCAAACCTGAAAAACTGTCCTCAGCAGCCAAGTACTTTGCAAAAGAGAAAGATGATGAATAGGCAGATTTCCGCT
>NW_025146071.1:0-1305 GCF_004010195.1 Chiloscyllium plagiosum | reverse complement strand
AGAGCGGATGGAAGGTGTACTGTTGATTATCCAAGCGGGTTACTGTCCCATGCTCGCTATTGTTGGTGTTCCTGGTAAGTCTCTCCATCTGTATCCATTTATTAATCCCATAAACTATGCTGAACGTCATTGCTATTTCTGTTACCTATATTTGACAAAGACAGAAACTACTGTCTTCAGTTTTCAATACAAATTCCATTCCTTACCATAAACTTTCGAGCCACCCAACACCCCAGTCCTCACAACCATCTGAGAACTAGACTTGATTTGGAGATGCCGGTGTTGGGCTGGGGTGTACAAAGTTAAAAATCACACAACACCAGCTTATAGTCCAACAGGTTTAATTGGAAGCACACTATCTTTCGGAGCCACGCTCCTTCATCAAGTGATAGTGACTATCACCTGATGAAGGAGTGTCGCTCCGAAAGCGAGTGTGCTTCCAATTAAACCTGTTGGACTCTAACCTGGTGTTGTGTGATTTGTAACTGAGAACTAGACTGTTCACCATCATAAATTATCTTTTGCCTTGAATTCATTTATTTTCCGGTATTCTCTCCATCACCAAACATCCTCAATACCAGATCCATAATATTCACAGTCCCCACCTTGACGCCAGTGCAGGCCTTAAATAAACCATTATCTTCGCCGTGGTAAAATTCAGATTTTATGTTTCCAGTTCTCTTCTCAGCACTCTGTTTATTACAAATATGTCCATCAGAGCCTTGTTCTTGTCTCTAAAGTAAGTTCATAACAGGGACAGTGTGTCAGAGAAGCAATATCGCTGGACATGTAACTCAGAGGCCCAGGTTACTACACGAAATACATTGTTTCAAATCCTACCTCAGATGATGTCAGAACTTCAATTCAAATGACAAGAATTGGAAGTTAAAGATAATTTTAGTAATATCAACAATAATAGCACAGCTTTTTGTCAATACGTTTGTCTATATCACTGATGTTCTTTGGTAAAGAAATCTAACATTATTACCTGGTCTGGCTTCAGAATGATGTCAGACCCACAGCAATGAGCATGGCTCTTTACTGCCTGAAGGAATGACCTCACAGTAAAGAGCATTTGGTGAGGTCATTAAATGCTGCCCTTACCAGCGATGCAGATATCCCATGTTGTAACAATATAGAAATTTAAATAAAATAAAGAATGATGCAAGAGATCAGAAACAAAACAAAGTCGAAAAACTGCCACAGAGACTTACCAGATTTTGCACCCTTAGGTCGAGGGAAAAGTAGAATTGACATTTCGTGCCCACTGCTCATACATCATAACTGAAAACAGCTTGAAAATAT
>NW_025146070.1:0-1305 GCF_004010195.1 Chiloscyllium plagiosum | reverse complement strand
TTTCTCAGACTGCCTGAGCGTAGTTTCTCAGACCACCTGAACGTAGTTTCTCAAAAAGCCTGAATGTAGTTTCTCAGTCTGCCTGAATATAGTTTCTCAGACCGCCTGAGCGTAGTTTCTCAGACCGCCTTAACGTAGTTTCTCAGACCACCTGAGCGCAGTTTCTCAGACTGCCTGAATACAGTGTCTCACACTGCCTTAAAGTAGTTTCTCAGACCGCCTGAATGTAGTTTCTCAGACTGCCTAAACGTAGTTTCTCAGACTGCCTGAACATAGTTTCTCAGACTGCCTGAATGTATTTTCTCAGATCACCTGAACATAGTTTCTCAGACTGCCTGTACGTAGTTTCTCAGACAGCATGAATGTAGTTTCTCCGACCCCCTGAGCGTAGTTTCTCAGACTGCCTGAACGTAGTTTGTCAGACTGCCTGTGCGTAGTTTCTCAGACCATCAGATCGTAATTTCTCAGACTGCCTGAACGTATTTTCTCAGACTGCCTGAATGCAGTTTCTAAGACCACTTGAATATAGATTCTCACACCGCCTGAGCGTAGTTTCTCAGACCGCCTGAATGTAGTTTCTCAGACTGCCTGAATATAGTTTCTCAGACCACCTGAATATAGTTTCTCACACTGCCTGAATGTAGTTTCTCAGACTGCCTGTGCGTAGTTTCTCAGACAGCCTGAATGTAGCTTCTCAAACTGCCTGAATGTAGTTTCCCAGACTTCCTGAACGTATATTCTCAGGCTGCCTGAATATAGTTTTACACACCGGCTGAATGTAGCTTCTCAGACTGCCTAAACGTATTTTCTCTGAACACCTGAATATAGATTCTCAGACCGCCTGTGCATAGTTTCTCAGTCCGCCTGAATGTAGTTTCTCAAACTACCTGAATGTAGTTTCTGAGACCGCCTGAATGTAGTTTCTTAGACTGCCTGAACGTAGTTTCTCAGACTGCCTGAATATAGTTTCTCAGAATGCCTGAATGTAGTTTCTCAGACTGCCTATACGTAGTTTCTCAGACTGCCTGAATATAGTTTCTCAAACAGCCTGAATGTAGTTTCTCAGACTGCCTGAATATAGTTTCTCAGACTGCCTGAGCATAGTTTCTCAGACCGCCTTTCGTAGTTTCTCAGACCAACTGAGCGCAGTTTCTCAGACTGCCTGAATACAGAGTCTCACACACCCTTAACGTAGTTTCTCAGACTGCCTGAATACAGTGTGCCAACCTGCCTGAATGTTGTTTCTCAGACTGTCTGAATGTAGTTTCTCACACTGCCTGAGCGTAGTTTCTCAGACCGCCTAAA
>NW_025146069.1:0-1305 GCF_004010195.1 Chiloscyllium plagiosum | reverse complement strand
GAACAGACGCAATGTGCCAAATCGCCTATTCCTACACCTACATAATTGTGAAAAATTGACTTCAATCCTCGACATTTCACTCATTAATCGGGCCGTTAACTCTGCTCGCTTTATGATGTAAGCGTTAAGGAGATATTTCCAATTTTTCATTACAAGTATTGCCCGTCTGAGTTAGTGATCTACACCTTATTAGAACGTAATGTGCAGCCAGTCGCCATTGTATCAATAATTCATACCACCAGTGTAAGCTGTGAACCCATAAAGAAAGGATGATCGTTTCTTCTCTCATAACCACAACGATGATGTTGGCGACACTGTTATTCCTACTTGGAACCCTGGTATATATGGAAGCCACCACAATTGGTAAGTTTTAATGTTTGTCTTAGTTGTAGAGGTTTTTTTTAATCTCCGCTTTGGCAAACATGGGAAGCATGGCTTGGAACAGTAACTGATGAGTTCTTCCGATGTATGCTGCGATCTGTGATGTCTCATGTGTGTCTATTCCGTCAGCACATACTGTTTTTGTCATCTTGGAAGAGAAAGAAATTTTGCTAAGACTGAACAAGTCACTCATCAAAGCACTGGTGGAATACTATAAGTAACGGTGGGCATCTTATCTGAGGAAAGACCATAAGATCGGAAGACCACAGAAATTGGGCCATTTCGCCCAGCGAGTGTGCTCTGCCATTCAAACACGGCTGGTAGAGTTTTCAACCCCATTTTCACGCTTTCTTCCAGTAAATTGTGATCACCTTCGCAACCAAGAAACTAACTATATCAATCTTATATGTACGAAATGACCTGTCTCCATGAACTTCTGTGGCAATGCATCCCATAGATTCAACACTCCTTATCTCGAAATGTTTATGTTTATCTCCATAGGAAGAGTTCTTCCCTCCACTCAAAGGCTGACTCCTCGATTCCTCGATTTTTTCTGCCAATGGAAAATCCTTCCAAATTCCACTTTGTCCAGGACTTTCAGTCTTCTGAAAATTTCAATCAGGTATAAGTGATTGTTCTGAACTCCATCGAGTTCAGTCCCAGAGTACGCAAATCCTCCTTAAATGTTAAGTCTTTCATTCCTCGAATGACTCTTGTGAACACCTTCCAGACCGCTGCAGAGCCAATACATCATTACTGAGGTATGAGGTCCAAACCTGTCCACAATACTCCAACTGTGGAATGACCAGATTTACAGTGCCTCAGATGTACATCCGTGCGTCTTTGTTCTCGTCTTCGAGATGCTTGACAACATTCTATTTGGGTTTCTGATTACCGACTCAACTTGCACGTTTACCTGCAGAG
>NW_025146068.1:0-1305 GCF_004010195.1 Chiloscyllium plagiosum | reverse complement strand
GACACTGTCTGACTCTCTCTGAGGCACACTGTGTCACTCTCTGACTCTCTCTGAAACTCTCCGTGGCACTCTCTAACACTGTTTGAGACACACTGTGACACTCTCTGACTCTCTTTGAGACACACTGTGGCAGTCTGTGACACTCTGTGACTCTATCCGCCACACTGGAAAACACTCTCAGTCCCTCTCTGAGACACACTGTGAGGCACTCTGACAGGCTACGACACTCTCTGGGACACACTGAGACACTCTTTGACACACTGTGACACTCTCTGACAGACAGTGACATTTTCCGAGATTATTTAACACTCTCTGAGACACACTGTAACACTTGTTGTCTCTCACTGACTCTCTGGGACACTCTGTCGCTCTCTGAGACACACTGTGACATTTTTTGACACTCTCTCACACTCTCTGAGACATACTGTGTCACTCTCTGACTCTCTCTGAGACACAATGTGACTCTCTCTGACACACTGAGATACACTGTGACGCTCTCTGACACTCTGTGACCTTCTCTGACACAGGCATAGACACACTGTGACACTCTCTGACAGACTGTGACAATTTGTGAGACACACGATGACTCTCTGACCTACTGTCATTCTTTCTGACACATGGTGACATTTTCTGCGACACTGCGACACTCTCTGAGACACACTGTGACACTCTCTGAGATAGACTATGACACTGTCTGACTCTCTCTGAGGCACACTGTGACACTCTCTGACTCTCTTTGAGACACACTGTGGCAGTCTGTGACACTCTGTGACTCTATCTGCCACACTGGAACACACTCTCAGTCCCTCTCTGAGACACACTGTGAGGCACTCTGACAGACTGCGACACTCTCTGGGACACACTGAGACACTCTCTGACCCACTGTGACACTCTCTGACAGACTGTGACAATTTGTGAGACACACGATGACTCTCTGACCTACTGTGACACTCTTTGACACATGGTGACATTTTCTGCGACACTGCGACACTCTCTGAGACACACTGTGACACTTTTAATCTCTCTCTGACTACCTGAGACACACTATGACACTCTCTGAGATAGACTATGACACTCTCTGATTCTCTCCTGTCTGGCACAGGTCGAGACTACTGTGACACTCTCTGACACTCTCTGAAACACATTGTGACACTCTCTGACACAGGCGGAAATACATTGTGACACTCTCTGACACAGGCAGAAACACACTGTGACACTCTCTGACACATGCAGAGACACACTGTGACACTCTCAGACACACGATGACATTTACTGCGACACTGCGACACTCTCTGAGATACACTG
>NW_025146067.1:0-1305 GCF_004010195.1 Chiloscyllium plagiosum | reverse complement strand
GCTTAACATCGGTTACTTTAATAAATTCCTAACTGAAGGCAGTACCCACTGCTACAGGCGATCATATAACTCATTTTGCATATGCGGGATCAAAGAAACTGAGTGGTACAGGCGCGAAGATCCGGCATTTAATGGCGATGGGGATGAGTGCGCAGATGTGAACCCAGTGACGCTTTCGGTGAGCGGGAGAACCTTCTTTTATGTTACTAGAGCGCGGGAAAGGCTAAGGCTAGTTGCTACAATCTCACCTGGAGCAGCTTCGCCCTGGGTAGAGGGTGGTAGTTGACAGGAAATATACATTCTGGAGTTCAATTACTGAAGTGGCATTGCAACGATCTCTTTTGGGTCAACCTTTGTTTATCATTTGTATGAAGGAGCTGGATGAAGACACAAAAGGATGCATTAGAAAGTTCGTAGATGGCACAAGGATTGGTAGAGTTGTGGATAGTGACAAAGAATGTTGTAGGTTGTAGAGAGACGTAGATAAGCTGCAGAGCTGGTTCAGAGATGACGAATGGAGTTTAATGCAGGAAAGTGTGAGGTGATTCACTTTGGGGACCGTAACAGGAATGCAGAGTGCAGATTTACTGGTAAGATCATTGAGAGTGCATTTGAGCACAGAGATCTCCGTGTCCACATCGATAGATCATTGAAAGATGCCACCTAAGTTTTTGATGCTGTTTTTTAAGAAGGCATACGGTGTGTTAGCTCTTATTGTTAGGGGAATTCACATTTGGAGCCATATGGTCATACTGCAGCTGTATAAAACGTTTGTGCTGCCACGTTTCGAACATTGGATACAGTTCTGGTCAACGCACTGTTGGAGGATGTGGAAGCTTTGGAAAGTGTTCAGAGGAGATTTACAAGGATGTTGGCTGTTATGGAGGAATGGTCTTTCCAGGAAGGGCGCAGGGACATGAGGCTGTTTTCGTTAGAGCGAGAAAGGTTGAGAGGCGACTTAATTGACACATATAATGTAATAAGAGGGCAAGATATGATGGGCAGTGAATGCGTAGCTCGAAGGGGCAACGCTTTAAATTGACGGGGGATAGATATAGGTCAAATGTCAGAGGCAGTTGCTTTACACAGAGAGTAGTTGTGGCATGGAACACAGTGCCTGCAACATTCGTAGACTCCCAATTTAACGGCATTTAAATAGTCATTGGACAGGCATATGGACGAGAATTGGAACATTATATTTTAGATAGGCTTCAGACTGGTCCACAGGTCGGCGCAAAACCGAGGGCCTGTACTGCACTCTATGGTTCTTTGTTTGTGTTCTCTGTTCACCACATGTGAAACAGG
>NW_025146066.1:0-1305 GCF_004010195.1 Chiloscyllium plagiosum | reverse complement strand
CAGCCAGCACCCGGCCCATATCCCTCCAAATACCTCCTATTCATATACCATCTAGATGCCTTTTAAATGCTGCAATTGTACCAGCCTCCACCACATCGTCCTGGCAGGTCATTCCATGCAAGTATCACCCTTTGCATGAAAATGTGCCCCTTAGGTCTCTTTTATATCTCGTTCTGGACTCCCCCACCCCAAGGAAAAGACTTTGTCTATTTATCCTATCCATGCCCCTCATGATTTTATAAACCTCTATAATGTCACCCCTCAGCCTTCGATGCTCCAGGGAAAACAGCCCTAGCCTATTCAACCTCTCCCAATAGCTCAAATCCTCCAAACCTGGTAACATCCTTGTAAATCTTTTCTGAACCCTTTCAAAATTCACAATATCATTCCTGTAGGAAGGAGATCAGAATTGCACGCAATATTCCAACAGTGGCCTAACCAATGTCATGTACAGCTGCAAGGTGACCTCCCAACAACTGTATTCTGGATCAGTGGTGCTGGAAGAGCACAGCAATTCAGGCAGCATCCGAAAAGCTTCGAAATCGACGTTTCATTGTGTTTGGATAATTGTCAGTCTAAGTCGGCCAGGTACTGCTATGTGAATATGAGAAATTACTTTTTAACAGTCCCTGTCAGTTTATGCTTCATGAATGTTTTGTTTAGTTAAGAACCCTTCCTGGTCAGGATCTGTAATGTAAATCTGAGTGCATTTATCAATGTTTGCATGACAGATTTTCTTTTGCGAACATGTGAATGTGGTTATCAATTTTCCCTGGTAGTGTGCTCTGTGAATATGAAAATGTATTTATTAATCTCTAAATGAAAACCAAAAGAACTGCAGATGCTGGAAATCAGAAACTAAAACAAATTGCTGGAAAGGCTCAGCAGGTCTGACAGAGTCTGTGGACAGAAATCAGAGTTAAAATTTCCAGGCTAGTAACCCTTCCTGTGAAGAGATGGTAGCCAGGAAAATATTAGTTGTTGTGCAGAAGATAGGGTTTGTTGAAGGGTAAGGGAGTAAATGGTGGATGGAGATAAAATCCAAAGAGAGGAAAGAACAGTTGGACAGACAAACTAGTGGATCACAGTCAGACGAGGATGGTAATAGCTATTGATGGAGACTGTTAGTGAGTTTTGGTGTACATTAGAAGACCCTGTGATAACACTGGGTGGTGTTTGAAGTTTTGGGTAATGAGCTCTACCTCTAAAGTTGTAGAATTCAATATTGAGTCCGGAAGGCTGTCAAGTTCCCAAGCAGAAAATGAGGTGCTATTCTTCTGGCTTGCACTGAGCTCCACTGGAGCA
>NW_025146065.1:0-1305 GCF_004010195.1 Chiloscyllium plagiosum | reverse complement strand
CCCTTATCCTCAAGGATCACAGTTTTGGAACATGTTGCTGAAGGTACATGTCAGCATGCAAACTGGAAGCTGAAGAAGGCCCCGGGGCCCCTCTAGAATGCTATTCCATTCATGGGATCATCATTAATCTTGCTGCTCACCAGTCTTCCCAACACACCGATAACATTGAACCTGATTGTTTACTCTTCAGCAAAAGAATGGTGAACCTTTGGAATTCTCCACCACAGAAATTGATTCAGGACAAAACATTAAATGATTTCAATAAGGAGATAGATTCCTTCAATCCTTAAAAAAATGCTCCGGATATGTGGGAGAAAGGCAAACAGTATTGGTTGAAAGCCATGAAAACATTGACTGGGGCATGGTTTGTAAGTTTGCACGTAACACCAACATTGGTGGTATAATTGGCAGTGAAAGTTATCTAAACGTACAATGAGATCTTGATTAGCTGGGCCAATGGGCTGAGGACTGGCAGATGGAGTGTAATTTAAATGAATACGACGTGTTGCTTTTTGAGAAGACAAATCAGGTCACAACTTACAGAGTTAATGGTAGGGCACTGGATAGTGAAGTTGAACACAGGGCCCTGAGGGTCCAGACTGATAGAGTCTTACAGAGTTCATGGTAAGGCACTGGGCAGTGATATTGAACACTGAGGACCCTGAGGGTTCAGACTCATAGATTCTTGAAAGCGTTGTCTCAAATAGCTAGTGTGTTGAAGGCATTTGGCACATGTACCTTCATTGGTCAGAGCACTGAGTGCAGGAGTTGGAGCTTCATGTTGTACCTGTCCAAAACATTGAAATGAACTGCCAGAGGAAGTGGTAAATGCAGAGATAGGTCCAACATTTAGAAGACATTTGAACAGCTCCAGGAACTGGATAGGTTGGGATGGATATGGGCCAAAGGCAGGCAAGTGGAATTAGTTTAATTTGGGAACTCTGGTCAGCATGGATGAGCTGGACCAAAGGAACTGTTTCTGTGCTGTATGACTCACTGACTTTATGGTGGAGTGGGCTCAAAGTTGGAAGGTGGTGAGCAAGTGAGGGGCTAGAATGGGCATGTGGGAGAGTTTGGGCTGGTGTTGGCTGGCTGCTGGGTAAGCTTGCATGCACTCTGTCTGGCAAGGTGGCATCAAGGTAAATGGTAATGGTCACAGGATAATTTGGTCGAATTGTGCTTGGTAGGTGAGGGGTAGTTTGAGCTGAAATGCAGGAGGTCTGTCTTTGCCAGGCTGATTTATGGAGAGGTGAGCAGCATGCCGGGCTGCTGAGTGTAGACGTGGGCAGGATGCCAGGCTGGTTA
>NW_025146064.1:0-1305 GCF_004010195.1 Chiloscyllium plagiosum | reverse complement strand
TGTTCTCTGTATTAGACACAGGGACTGCTGTTCTCTGTATTAAATACAGGGACTGCTGTTCTCTATATTAGACACAGGGTCTGCCGTTCGCTACATTCGGCACAGGGATTGCTGTTCTCTATATTAGACACATGGACAGCTGTTCTCTATATTAGGCACAGGGACTGCTGTTCTCTGTATTAGACACAGGGAGTGCTGTTCTCTGTATTAGACACAGGGAGTGCTGTTCTCTGTATTAGACACAGGGACTGCTGTTCTCGAAACTAGACAGCGGGACTGCTGTTCTCTATTATAGGAACAGGGACAGCTGTTCTCTATATTGGACACAGGGACTGCTGTTCTCTGCATTAGACACAGGGATTGCTGTTCTCTATATTAGACACAGGGACTGCTGTTCTCTATATACGACACAGGGACTGCTGTTCTCAGTATCCAGCACAGGGATTGCTGCTCTCGAATATTCGGCACAGGGATTGCAGTTCTCTATATTAGACACATGGACAGCTGGTCTCTATATTAGGCACAGGGACTGCTGTTCTCTGTATTAGACACAGGGACTGCTGTTCCCTATATTAGGCACAGGGTCTGCTGTTCTCTGTATAAGAGAACAGCAGTCCCTGTGCATAATATAGAGAACAACAGTCCCTGTGGCGAATATAGAGAAGAGCAGTCCCTGTGCCTAATATCGAGAACAGCAGTCCATGTGCCTAATATAGAGAACAGCAGTCCATGTTCCTAATACAGAGAACAGCAGTCCCTGTGCCTAATACAGAGAACAGCAGTTCCTGTGTCTAATGTAGAGAACAGCAGTCCCTGTGTCTAATATAGAGAACAGCAGTCCCTGTGCCTATAATAGAGAACAGCAGTCCCTGTGTCTCGTATAGAGAACAGCAGTCCCTGCGTCTAATACAGAGAAATGCAGTTCCTGTGTCTCATATAGAGAACAGCTGTCCATGTATCTAATATAGAGAACAGCAGTCCCTGTGCCTAATATAGGGAACATCAGTCACGTTGTATTATGCAGAGAACATGAGTCCCTCTGTCTATTATGGAGAACAGCAGTCCCTGTGCCTAATATAGAGAACAGCAGTCACGTTGTATAATGCAGAGAACAAGTCCCTCTGTTTATTATAGGAACAGCAGTCCCCCTGTCCATTATAGAGAACAGCAGTTCCTGTGTCGAATGTAGAGAACATCAGTCCCTGTGTCGAATATAGAGAACAGCAGTCCCTGTGCATAATATAGCGAACAGCAGACCCTGTGCCTAATATCGAGAACAGCAGTCCCTGTGTCTAATATAGAGAA
>NW_025146063.1:0-1305 GCF_004010195.1 Chiloscyllium plagiosum | reverse complement strand
GTGGTCTAACCAGGGCTCTTTGGAGCTTCACCATAACCTCATGGCTCTTAAACTCAATCCCCTGCCCGCTAATAAAAGCCAACACACTATATGCCTTCTTAACAACCCCATCAACTTGGGTGGCAACTTTGAGGGATCTGCGTACGTGAACCCAAAGATCCCTTTGTTCCTCCACACTGCCAAAAGTTCTGCGTTTAACCCTGCATTCTGCATTCAAATTTGACCTTCCAAAGTGAATGACTTCACACTTTTCCAGGTTGATGTTCATGTGCCACTACTGAGTCAGATTGCAGATACATTAATACTTCTGCGTGATAAACAGTGCCAGTTCGGTTTCCTCATGAGCTAAGCAATGATTTAGCCCATTGCTGTAACTAAATTATTCATTCTGCAACTCCCCAGTACTACAAAGTTAAATACTGCCCTGCAAATTTCTCTTCACCCCTTACAATAATCGAATAAAGTCAAGGATACACAAGATGCCACCTATATTCAGCATATGTGGCCAGTTGGAATCCCAGTATCATGACATTCCCCAGTGCATTTGTTCAATGTTCTATTTGTTATTAAGGAGTGTGAGAGGGGGATCTCATTCAAATGTTAGAAATTGGGAAATGACTGGATAGACCGGATGTAGGAATAAAAGTGCTAGAACAGGGTATGTGGCCTCCAGAGATGGAGGTAGGGCATTTTGGACGGAGATAAGGAGACATTTCTGCACTTGAATGATATTGAACCTGTGGAATTCTTGACCAGAGAAGGTTGTGAAGGCCTGATCACTGAACATATTTAAGAAATAAATAGATTTCTAGAGGCTAAAGGTAGTAAGGATAATGGAGAGAGTTTGAATGATCATGTTGAATGCTGTGTGAATCCTATTCCCTATTCATTCCTTGTAACTCCAGTGCACATAGTTCCAACTGATCCAGTCTGTCTTCATCCATCAGACCTACCATCCCAGGAATCAGTCTGGTTAACCTTTGCTGCACTCCCTCCATGGCTAGAACTTCATTCCTCAGATAAGGAGACCAACACTGCACACAATACTCCAGGTGTGGTCTCACCAAAGCCCCATATAAATGCAGCAGGATATCCTTGTTCCTGCAATGAATGGTGTAATACACCACAAACGGAAGTAATATGGCTGTCAAAGTACAAGCGGTGGCACAGTGGCTCAGTGTTTAGCACTGCTGCCTAATTGCACCAGGGTCCCAGGTCGATTCCAACTTTGGGTGACTGTGTGGAGTTTGCACGTTCTCCCCATGTCTGCATGGATTTCCTCCGGGTGCTCCGGTTTCCTCTCAC
>NW_025146062.1:0-1305 GCF_004010195.1 Chiloscyllium plagiosum | reverse complement strand
CACTGGGAGGGAGGGAATGCACTGTCCCTGGGAAGGAGTGAATGTACTGTCCCTGGGAGGGAGGGAATGCACTGTCCGTGGGAGGGAGGGAATGCACTGTCCGTGGGAGGGAGGGAATGTACTGTCACAGGGAGGGAGGGAATGCACTGTTCGTGGGAGGGAGGGAATGTACTGTCACTGGGAGGGAGGGAATGCACTGTCCGTGGGAGGGAGGGAATGTACTGTCACGGGGAGGGAGGGAATGTACTGTCTCTGGGAGGGAGGGAATGTACTGTCACTGGGAGCGAGGGAATGTACTGTCCCTGGGAGGGAGGGAATGCACTGTCACTGGGAGGGAGGGAGGGAACGTACTGTCTCTGGGAGAGAGGGAATGCACTGTCCCTGGGAGAGAGGGAATGCACTGTCACTGGGAGGGAGGGAATGTACAGTCACTGGGAGGGAGGGAATGCACTGTCCCTGGGAGGGAGGGAATGTACTGTCCCTGGGAGGGAGGGAATGTACTGTCACTGGGAGAGAGGGAATGCACTGGCCCTGGGAGTGAGGGAATGCACTGTCCCTGGGAGGGAGGGAATGTACTGTCACTGGGAGGGAGGAAATGTACTGTCACTGGGAGGGAGGGAATGCACTGTCACTGGGAGGGAGGGAATGTACTGTCCCTGGGAGGGAGTGAATGCACTGTCACTGGGAGGGAGGAAATGTACTGTCCCTGGGGGTGAGGGAATGTACTGTCCCTCAGAGGGAGTGAATGCACTATCACTGGGAGTGAGGAATGTACTGTCACTGGGAGGGAGGGAATGTACTGTCACTGGGAGGGAGGGAATGCACTGTCCCTGGGAGGGAGGGAATGCACTGTCCCTGGGAGGGAGTGAATGCACTGTCACTGGGAGGGAGGAAATGTACTGTCCCTGGGGGTGAGGGAATGTACTGTCCCTCAGAGGGAGTGAATGCACTATCACTGGGAGTGAGGAAATGTACTGTCACTGGGAGGGAGGGAATGTACTGTCTCTGGGAGGGAGTGAATGCACTGTCACTGGGAGGGAGGAAATGTACTCTCACTGGGAGGGAGGGAATGCACTGTCAGTGGGAGGGAGGGAATGTACTGTCACTGGGAGGGAGGGAATGCACTGTCACTGGGAGGGAGTGAATGCACTGTCACTGGGAGGGAGGAAATGTACTGTCACTGGGAGGGAGGGAATGCACTGTCAGTGGGAGGGAGGGAATGTACTCTTCCTGGGAGGGAGTGAATGTACTGTCACTGGGAGGGAGGGAATATACTGTCACTGGGAGGGAGGGAATGCACTGTCC
>NW_025146061.1:0-1305 GCF_004010195.1 Chiloscyllium plagiosum | reverse complement strand
TAATATAGTCCCCACGCTGACTGGAACATCTCACTGCACTGACTGTAATACAGACCCCAAAGAGACTGGAAAATCTCCCTGCCCGGACTGTAATACAGTCCCCACGCTGACTGGGACATCTCCCTGCACTGAATGTAGTACATTCCCCACATTGACTGTAACATCTCCCTGCGCTGACTGTAATTCAGTCCCACACTGACTGGAACACCTCCCAGCACTGATGTGAGTGCAGTCCCACAATGATTGGAACATCTCCCTGCACTGACTGTAGTACAGTCCCCACACTGACTGGAACATCGCCCTGCACTGACTGTAATACAGTCCCCACACTGACTGGAACATCTGTCTGCACTGACAGTAATAAAGTCCCCACACTGACTGGAGACATCTCCCTGCACTAAATGTAGTAAATTTCCCACACTGTCTGGAACATCTCCCTCCACTGATTGTAATGCAGTCCCACACTGACTGGAACATCTCCCTGCACTGACTATAATACAGTCCCTACACTGACTGGAATATCTCCCTACACTGACTGTAATATAGGCCCTACGCTGAATGGAACATCTCCCTGCACTGATTGCAATCCAGACAGCATGCTGACTGGAACATCGCCCTGCACTGACTGTAATACAGTCCCCACGCTGACTGGAACATCTGTCTGCACTGACAGTAATAAAGTCCAAAGACTGACTGGAGACATCTCCCTGCACTAAATGTAGTAAATTTCCCACACTGTCTGGAACATCTCCCTCCACTGATTGTAATGCAGTCCCACACTGACTGGAACATCTCCCTGCACTGACTTTAATACAGCCTCACACTGACTGGAACATCTCCCAGCACTGATTTGAGTACAGTCCCACATTGATTGGAACATTTCCCTGCACTGACTGTAATACAGTCCCTGCGCTGACTGGAACATCTCCCTGCACTGACTGTAGTACAGTCCTCACACTGACTGGAACATCGCCCTGCGCTGATTGTAATCCAGACCCCACGCTGTCTGGAACATCTCTCTACACTGCCTACAGTACAGTCTCCACACTGATTGGAACATTTCCTTGCACTGTGTGTAATACAGTCCCTACGCTGACTGGAACATGTCCCTGCACTGACTGTAATACAGTCCCCGTGCTGACTGGAACATCTCCCTGCACAGACTGTAATACAGTCCCCGTGCTGACTGGAACATCTCCCTGCACAGACTGTAATATAGGCCCTACGCTGAATGGAACATCTCCCTGCACTGATTGCAATCCAGACACCATGCTGACTGGAACATCTCCCTGCACTGACTGTAGT
>NW_025146060.1:0-1305 GCF_004010195.1 Chiloscyllium plagiosum | reverse complement strand
GCCTGTGATTGATGTGTTTACAGGAAATAGTGGAAAAAACTCCACTGCCTAGGTTTGCGACCTTAAGAGAATTTTACAGCTGAGGTGATGATGCACTGGTATTACCACTTCGCTGTGCAGCCAGAGATGTAGCAATGTCCTCGAGAGCTAGATTCAAATACTGCTCATGTTTTCAGTTCAGTTCAGTGTGGTAGCCTGCCAGTACAGGCTTAGGTGCAGGATTTAGGCTTCAGTGTGAAAGTATACGTGGGTTTGAATACCATTGCGGTATTTTATGCTGATAACGTGTTATCCGGAATCATGTTGTGAATGAGCTCTGCTTAAAATGTACACATCAGATTGCAATCTGTTCATTTTAAAGTGATCTGCGATGCAACACAGCACAGAGACTTTAGTGGGCCAGTGGCCACACTGTATGTGTAACCAGTATAGTATTGTGGTAACATTTGAAAGGTCCTTTGGCAGAAACAAGGCTTTGGTGCTCCTTCATTGTGCAGGCAAGTTCCGTTGCCCACACGGTGTAGCTCAGTGGTTAGTACTGCTGCGTCGCAGCACCTGAGACCAACGTTCAAGTCCAGCCTCAGGTCAGTTTGTATGGAGTATGCACATTCTCCCCGTGCCTACAAGGGATTCTGCTGAGTGCTCCAGTTTCCACCCACAGTCCCAAAATGTGAAGGATAGTTGGATTGGCCTTGCTAAATTACCCATAGTGACCGGGGCAGGCTATGTACACTACTAATGAAAACTGCAGTTTTTCAGAGATTGGGTAGAGGGAGGGTTTTTTTGGGATGGTCTTCAAAGAATCAGTTCGGAGTCGTTGGATCAAATGACCTGCTTCCACTCTGTAGGGTATCTACGATTATCATTTTAGTTGCAGAAATCTGATGAGGGATCAGTCTCTGTGTTAATTCCAATATCCTATCTTCAGTGAGGAGATCAAATCTGCACACGCCACCACTGATGCGGTCTCACTTAGATCCTGTATAGTAGCAACAATACTTTGCCAGCCTGCTGTAAGGTTCCGACTCAGATTAGAACAATCACAGCTACCTGACGGAAGGCACAGTATTGGTGAAAGATCTTTGTCCTTCTTCACTCCACCAGCATAATGAGAGCTCTCGTGAAAATGTTTCAATGACGCTTGATAAGAAGGGGTAAGATGTGGCGTTATAGTATCAAAGTAGTGTTTTGCCTCGCCAAACTTATCACCTAAATTTGCTATTACTCTTCCCTAGAGCCCACGTCACTCAAATTCCACTGAATCCGGTAAGATGGAGTTTAGAAACAGCAAGGAGAAGCAAACAT
>NW_025146059.1:0-1305 GCF_004010195.1 Chiloscyllium plagiosum | reverse complement strand
AAGTTGTTGTCTGGTCCAGTGTGGCTATTGTTTTGCCCAGTGTGACTGTCGTTTGGCCAAGTGTGACTATTGTTTGGCCCAGTGTGACTGTTGTTTGGCCCAGTGTGGCTATCGTTTGGCCCAGTTTGGCTGTCGTTTGGGCCAGGGAGACAGTTGTGTGGCCCAGTGTGACTGTTTTTTGCCCAGTGTGACTGTCGTTTGGACCAGTGTGGCTATCGTTTGGCCCAGTGTGGCTATCGTTTGGCCCAGTTTGACTTTTGTTTGGCCCAGTGTGACTTTTGTTTGGCCCAGTGTGCCTGTTGTTTTTCCCAGTGTGACTGTTGTTTGGCTCAGTGTGGCTGTTGTTTGGCCCAGTGTGACTGTTGTTTGGCCCAGTGAGGCTGTTGCTTGGCCCAGTGTGACTGTTGTTTGGCCCAGTGTGACTGTCGTTTGGCCCAGTGTGACTGTTGTTTGGCCCAGTGTGACTGTTATTTAGCCCAGTGAGGCTGTTGTTTGGCACAGTGTGACTGTTGTTTGGGCCAGTGTGACTGTCGTTTGGCCCAGTGTGACTGTTGTTTGGCCCAGTGAGGCTGTTGTTCGGCCTAGTGTGTCTGCCGTTTGACCCAGTGTGGCTGTCATTTGGCCCAGTGTGGCTATCGTTTGGCCCAGTGTGACTGTAGGTTGGCCCAGTGTGGCTATCGTTTGGCCCAGTGTGGCTATCGTTTGGCCCAGTGTGACTTTTGTTTGGCCCAGTGTGACTTTTGTTTGGCCCAGTGTGACTGTTGTTTGGCCCAGTGTGGCTATCGTTTGGCACAGTTTGGCTGTCGTTTGGGCCAGTGTGACAGCGGTTCGGCCCAGTGTGACTGTCGTTCGGCCCAGTGTGACTGCCGTTTGGCCCAGTGTGACTGTTGTTTGGCCCAGTGAGGCTGTTGTTCGGCCTAGTGTGTCTGCCGTTTGGCCCAGTGTGGCTGTCATTTGGCCCAGTGTGGCTATCGTTTGGCACAGTGTGACTGTAGTTTTGCCCAGGGTTACTGCTGTTTGGCCCAGTGTGACTGTTGTTTGGCCCAGTGTGGCTATCATTTGGGCCAGTGAGACAGTTGTGTGGCCCCGTGTGACTGTTGTTTGGCCCAGTGTGACTGTCGGTTGGCCCAGTGTGGCTATCGTTTGGCCCAGTGTGGCTATCGTTTGGCCCAGTGTGACTTTTGTTTGGCCCAGTGTGACTGTTGTTTTGCCCAGTGTGGCTATCGTTTGGCCCAGTTTGGCTGTCGTTTGGGCCAGTGTGACAGCGGTTCAGCCCAGTGTGACTGTCGTTCGGCCCAGTGTGAC
>NW_025146058.1:0-1305 GCF_004010195.1 Chiloscyllium plagiosum | reverse complement strand
ATTTTCCTAATCGGAAGGGTGCGATATCATTCTGATTACAGAAACAAGTGGTATTTACTGCTCCTTTCGGTGGGAAACTCTAAGGCCATCGATAGCACCCAGAGTTTTCAGGGCTGGTCGAGGGAACCACCCCGCAAAGTTATAATTTCCCCTTTCAAATCTCCAAGTTGTATCATTTGAGCCCGAGTCAAATTGTTGTACATCGTACACTTCTCTTTTGGTAAGTGGTATTACCGTGAGAGGAATTCCAGATTCCCCATGGTATGGGATCTCCGCACATACCCAACAGTCGGTATGCCCCTTTAGTTTAGCATAATTCTGACATAAAGCAGTAAAATGATTTCCCCCACCTTGGCAGTTTGGCGCCAATATTATCATGACAATATAAAGCTGACCATTCATTTCAGCTCACAACCCTATCTGTCTATTCCCTAACCCTTTAAATACCAGGGAGGAGGAGTGAGTCCATGCAACACTTACAATTGTTTTGGGATAGATTTTTAACCAATACTTAATAGTCTCTTATCTCAGTCCATTCTTTTTGCTCAGCTTGATTTTCAAAGGGTTGTCTGTAGGATGTGCTTGCCACTCTGCTGGAGGGGAAGGAGCGTCCACCGGGCTCTTAACACGAGTGTGATGACTCCACCCTTTTTCAGCAGTTCGGATGGCTGTTTCAGTCGTCAGGAGGGTTAGGAACGGTCCATTCCAGCTTGGGTGCAGTTTGGTATCTTTCCAGGTCTTTATCAGGACCCAATCACCCGGTTATATTCGATGTACGGCGAACTCAAGTGGTGGTGCCTGGGTCAACAGACCCTTCTTCCTAAGGACAGACAAAGAAGAGCCGAGCGCCACAATATAATTCTTTAAAAACTTATCATTGAACTCTACAGTTGGTAATTGTCCTGTCACTTCCTCATCATTTCCTGTAATTAGGGTTGGCTCTAAAATAGGCACCAAGAATTCTTTGCCATTTACTCCAGAAACCCTGAGATTCTTGTTCGTCAATTTAACACTGGTAGGTCTAAAACTTAGGGATGACCATGCCACTCTCGTGTCCACCAAACATACTGCCTCCTCCCCTTCAGGTCCCACCTTTAAATTTATCAAGGGTTCCCAGTGGGTCTCAGGAGGAAGGAACCCCTGACTCCCCTAATTTTCATCTAAATTCATAAGGGAAACGGCTTCCCTTTCTCGTGCTAATTCCGGGCATTCCCATTTAAAATGCCCCACTTTCCCGCAATGGTAACACCCTGCCTGTTGCCTTCTTTCCCGGATGTCCGACCTTTGTCTTTCGTGTCCTTCCCT
>NW_025146057.1:0-1305 GCF_004010195.1 Chiloscyllium plagiosum | reverse complement strand
GCCCAGCATGGACTCAGTGGGCCCAGCATGGACGAAGTTGGCCAACACGGACTCAGTGGGCCCAGCACGGACTAGGTTGGCCGAGCACGGACTACGTTGGCCCAATGCGGACTCAGTTGGACCAGCACGGACTCAGTGGGCCCAGCACGGACTAAGTTGGCCCAGCATGGACTCAGTGGGCCCAGCATGGATTAAGTTGGCCCAGCACGGACTCAGTGGGCCCAGCACGGACTAAGTGGGCCCAGCACAGACTAACTGGGCCCAGCACGGACTAAGTGGGCCCAGCACGGACTCAGTGGGCCCAGCACAGACTCCGTTGGTCAGCACGGACTCAGTGGGCCCAGCACAGACTAAGTTGGCCCAGTACGGACTCAGTGGGCCCAGCATGGACTCAGTGGGTCCAGCACGGACTAAGTTGGCCCAGCACAGACTCAGTGGGCCCAGCACGGATTAAGTGGGCCCGGCACAGACTCAGTGGGCTCAGCACGGATTAAGTGGGCCAAGCACGGACTAAGTGTGCCCAGCACAGACTCAGTGGGCCCAGCACGAATACAGTGGGCCCAGCACGGACTAAGTGGGCCCAGCACAGACTCAGTTGGCCGAGCACAGACTCCGTTGGCCAGCACGGACTCAGTTGGCCCAGCACGGAGTAAGTTGGCCCAGCATGGACTCAGTGGGCCCAGCATGGACTAAGTTGGCCCAGCACGGACTCAGTGGGCCCAGCATGGATTAAGTGGGCCCAGCACAGACTAAGTGGGCCCAGCACGGACTAAGAAGGCCCAGCACAGACTCAGTGGGCCCAGCACAGACTCCGTTGGTCAGCACGGACTCAGTGGACCCAGCACGAACTCAGTGGGCCCAGCACGGACTCAGTGGGCACAGCACGGACTCAGTGGGCCCAGCATGGACTAAGTTGGCCCAGCATGGACTAAGTTGGCCCAGCATGGACTCAGTGGGCCCAGCATGGATTAATTTGGCCCAGCACGGACTCAGTGGGCCCAGCACGGACTCAGTGGGTCCAGCACGGACTAAGTTGGCCAAGCACAGACTCAGTGGGCCCAGCACGGACTAAGTTGGCCAGCATGGACTCAGTGAGCCCAGCACGGACTAAGTGGGCCCAGCACGGACGAAGTGGACCCAGCACGGACTCAGTGGGCCCAGCACATACTCAGTGGGCCCAGCACAGATTCAGTGGGCCCAGTGCAGACTCGAGTGGGCTCATCAGGGACTGATTTGGCCCAGCACGGACAAAGTTGGCCCAGCATGGACTCCGTGGGCCCAGCATGGACTAAGTTGGCCCAGCAC
>NW_025146056.1:0-1305 GCF_004010195.1 Chiloscyllium plagiosum | reverse complement strand
CCCACCCCCAGGTGTAAACTGGTCTGATCAAGACTGTGCCAGGATAAATGTTGAATGTTTGATGCTGGGGTGATTTGGAGTGCCTGTCAGTTCAGGAATGTTTAGTTTTGTCTTGGTTTCAGGTGTGACACCCGCTGTGTGTCTGGGACATTTGGTCTTGGTTGTCGATCCTTCTGTCCTGACTGTAACCATGGAAACTGTCACCATATCACAGGGGAGTGTGTGTGCCATGAGGGATATACAGGAGCCAGGTAAGGAGACCCAACAAAAATACACACCCGTGAGTCCAATACAAATCCCTAGCATCAACCCACAGTCCGAATGAAAGAAACTCGACAGATTTGGAGACACAAGTGTTGGACTAGGGTGGACAATGTTAAAAATCACTCAACATCAGGTTAGAGTCCAACAGGTCTGTTTGGAAACACCAATACACTACAACCACCTGATGATTGAGCAGCACTCTGAACGTTAGTGCTTCCAAATAAACCTGTTGGACTGTAACCTGGGGATGGGTGATTTTTAAACGCTAGAGTCAATGTTTAATCAAGGTAAGGGTCACTCGCTGTGTAACTGTACAGAGTCAGTGTTTATTCAGCAGGGTAAGGGTCACTCACTGTGTAACCGTACAGAGTCAGTGTTTATTCAGGGTCAGGGTCACTCACTGTGTAACTGTACCGAGTCAGTGTTTATTGAGGGTCAGGGTCACTCACTGTGTAACCGTACAGAGTCAGTGTTTATTCAGAGGGGTAAGGGTCACTCACTGTGTAACTGTACAGAATCAGTGTTTATTCAGGGTAAGGCTCACTCACTCTGTTACATTTATAACCGTACAGAGTCAGTGTTTATTCAGAGGGGTAAGGGTCACTCACTGTGTAACTGTACAGAATCAGTGTTTATTCAGGGTAAGGGTCACTCACTGTGTAACCGTAGAGTCAGTGTTTATTCAGGGTAAGGCTCACTCACTCTGTTACATTTAAAGAAAGATTTTGTGATTTGCAATCTAAGAGTTAGATGATTTGTCGTGTCTATTTACTATCAGGCTACAGTATAATTTCCCTTTTTGGCAGCTTTTATCTTTCTGTGTGTGTTTTGTTTCGGTCGGTTCCTCTAGATGTAACCTCACGTGTCTGAGTGGATTTTATGGTCTGAATTGTTCGACTTCCTGTCACTGTCTTGGAGCGGCCTGTGACCCTGTGACTGGAGAGTGTCCTTTCAGTGAGTCTCTCGTTTTCTCACTCTCACTCCCTCAGATTTGCTGACCTCATTCTCCTTCCAACACTTAGCCATGTTTCTCGCAGTTCC
>NW_025146055.1:0-1305 GCF_004010195.1 Chiloscyllium plagiosum | reverse complement strand
AGTAAAGGCAGGCACGTAGATTCATTTACGGTGAGTCTGAACAGATACATGAGTAGGAAACAGATTCTTAGGAATTGAGCGATAGGTTTAGATAGTGAATTTGGATCAGCACAGGCTTGGAGGGCGGAAGGGCCTGTTCCTGGGCTGTTAATCTACTTTGTTCATTGTTCTTCCTTGTGTAGTAATGGACATTAAAGGAGATATTTCAGAATATGCCGCAGAGGTCATTTCTGCAGTGTAAGAAAACAAACCCCAAAGAAAACAATCACAATCTATGTTTCAAAATAAAATATCGGCACCAAACTGAGCATAAGTCTATATTATTGCACACTGATAGGGGTAGTCCAGAAGATTTGACAGATATAGGAAAGTGGAAGAATATAAGTTTAATAAGGAAACAAGTATCAGACTAAAAGTTAGGGTTAGCTCGTTAGATTAAATAGACAGAGTTATTATTAACATGTTTTAAAATATAATTAACAACATGGACGTTGGTGTTGTGGACATTGAGTCAGTGAAACTCGCAACAAAAAGGAAATGGTCAATTCATTATATAGGTACATTGCAACAGTCCTCTACATCAGAAATAGGTGGAAAATCAGGAAAAACAAAGAAGATTGAGATAGAATTAAAATTACAATCGCCAGTGAAGCGTTCCTGATAAAATAGTTGTAGCCCGGATAGGGGTTCAACGTCATGCTCCGAATATTAACAGAAACGTGACTCGCAAAATGTTTCATGCATTCGTTTTTAGTTTCCAAAATCAGGGAACGCTCTGTGAGATTGAAAAATTGTGAATTGAAATCCTTCATTAAAAGGGGGAGATACAGAAAGCAGAAGCTACTTGACAGTTAAGTCAGCTTCTGGCATAAGGAGTAAGATAGAAACTATTATCAGGAACGGTCAAGTTAATCAGATGGATTATGACTTTGTAATGGAAAAATCATGTCTGCGGTTCATTGCAGATTTCGAACGAATTCCAGTGTGTGCAGTTGATACAGCAGTAGCAGTTCATGTAATGTATTTGGATACAGGAGTCATTGAAACATAAAAAATATTGACCAGGAGTAGGCTATACACATCACCGAGCTTGTCCTGTGATTCAATACAATCAGGGCTAATAAAAGTCCAATGAACTTTCACAGCACTCCCTCTGTGGTGATAATAGCTTCCAGCCATAAGGAAAACTTAATTGCACGCCGTTCACCAATTATGGTCTACCCAAACTGCTATACTACTAAAGCAAAGCTTCATTGCTCCAGTGTTCAAATTATCTTGAAATGAGGGCTAACATTCCATCAATCT
>NW_025146054.1:0-1305 GCF_004010195.1 Chiloscyllium plagiosum | reverse complement strand
TCACAATCACTGTGTTCCAGACCCTAACCCCTGAATTAATCCAGCCTATCCACACTCTCAGACACGGTGTTCCAGACCCTTACCATTGCATTAAACCAGCCTGCCACACACTCTCTGGCACTGTGTTCCAGACCCTAACCCTGGATTGACCCAGCCGACCCCACACTTTCTGACACTGTGTTCCAGACCCTAACCCCTGAATTAATCTGGCCTATCGCGCACTCTCAGACACTGTGTTCCAGACGCTAACCCCTGAATTAATCCGGCGTATTGCACACTCTCAGGCACGGTTTTCCTGATCCATACCACTGCATTCAACCAGCCTCCCACACACTCTCTGACACTGTGTTCTCGACCCTAACACCTGCATTAAAGCTGCCTCCCCGCACTCTCAGACACCGTGTTCCAGAACCTTACCCCTGGATTAATCTAGCCGATCACACACTCTCAGACACTGTGTTCCAGACCCGAACACCTGGATAAATCCGGTCTATCCCACACTCTCAGGCACTGTGTTCCAGACCCGAACCCCTGCATTAAACTGGCCTAACCCACAATCTCAGGCACTGTGTTCCAGACCCTAACCCCTGGATTAATCCGGTTTATCCCACAATCACAGGCACTGTGTTCCAGACCCTAACTCCTGGATTGACCAGGCCTACCTCACACTATCAGGCACTGTGTTCCAGAACCTAACCCGTGGATTAATCCGGCCTATCCCACACTCTCAGTCACTGTGTTCCAGATCCAAACCCCTGCATTAAACTGGCCTACCCCACACTCTCTGGCACTGTATTCCAGACCCTACCACCTGGATTAACGCGGCCTACCACACACTTTCAGACTCTGTGTTCCAGACCCTAACACCTGAATTAATCCGGCCTATCCCACGCTCTCAGGCACTTTGTTCCAGACCCTAATACCTGGATTTACCTGGCCTACCCCAAACTCTCAGGCACTGTCTTCCAGACCCTAACCCCTGGAAAAATCCGGCTTATCCCACACTCACAAGCACTGTGCTCCAGACCCTAACCCTGGATTGACCCGCCCTACCCCACACTTTCTGACACTTTGTTCCAGACCCTAACCCCTGAATGAATCCGGTGTATTGCACACTCTCAGGCACGGTGTTCCAGACCCATCCCATTGCATTAAACCAGCCTCCCACACACTCTCAGGCACTGTGTTCCAGACCCTAACACCTGCATTAAAGCTGCCTCCCCGCACTCTGAGACACTGTGTTCCAGAACCTTACTCCTTGATTAATCTGGCCGATCACACACTCTCAGACACTGTATTCCAGAC
>NW_025146053.1:0-1305 GCF_004010195.1 Chiloscyllium plagiosum | reverse complement strand
TGACGGCAGCCCCTACCCACACTGAAGCTATCCCAACCTAATCCATTGGTAACCACAACTGCTTTGGGATCACGAGACAATGTTGAGACCCATTTGGTAAACACCTGTCCAACGCCAAACCTTTCCAATGTGTAAAACAAATATGAGGAGAAAGTGAGGTCTGCAGATGCTGGAGATCAAAGTTGAAACTTTATTGCTGGAACAGCACAGCAGGTCAGGCAGCATCCAGGGAATAGGAGATTCGACGTTTCGGGCACAGGCCCTTCTTCAGGAATGAGCAGAGAGTGTTCAGCAGGAGAAGATAAAAGGTAGGGAGGAGCGACTTGGAGGAGGGGCGTTGGAAATGTGATAGGTATGACCAAATATGACCATGCAACCCTATCAAATGCCTTTTCCGCGTCTAATGAAACTACTACTCCTGGTATCTTTCCCTGATGGCAGGCTTGAATCATATTCAAAACTCTTCTAATATTATTGGATGATCTACAGCCCTTAATAAACCCCGTCTGATCCTCCTTTATAATATGTGTCACTACCCTTTCTAGTCTCAGTGCTAACGTTTTAGAAAGGATGTTAAAATCTACATTTAGCAAGGATATTGGTCTATATGATGTACAATCTTCTGGATCCTTTCTTTTTTTAAGGATAAGAGAGATATTTGCCTCTTTCAGCGAAGGCGGGAGACAGCCCTAACTATATACATAGTTATACATGTCCATAAGTGGACCAGCCAATATATCTGTAAATTTTTTGTAGAATTCAGCTTGAAAACCATCTGGGCCCGGTGCCTTACCGCTCCGAAGTTGCCTAATTGAATGAAGTATTTCTTGGACTGTTAGAGGAGCATTTAGGACAGATACCTGTTCCGGAGTTAGGCCTGGAAAAGTCAAATTTTTAAAAAGTGACTGCATCCTCCTCGTCCTATCTTCACAATCCTGCGATTTATATAACTGAGAATAAAATTCTCTAAAGATCGCATTAATCTTTATATCACCATGAGTCAGAATACCCGTACTTTCCTTGATAGACGTAATAGTCTGAGGGGCCTTTTTTTTCTTTGCAAGGAATGCTAAGTATCTACCCGGTTTGTCGCCATATTCATATAACCTTTGTTTTGCAAATAATCTTTCCCTCTTAGCCGTTTGAGTAAGCGTAGTGTTTACAGCTGTCCTAAGAGCCGTACTCCTTTGCAATTTAATAATAGAAGGTCTATCAGTGTATGCTGTTTCAGCTGCTTTTAAGCGAGGTTCAAGCAGACGCTATTGTTCTCCCTTCAATTTCTTCTGGCTCGCTGAGGAGGAGATG
>NW_025146052.1:0-1305 GCF_004010195.1 Chiloscyllium plagiosum | reverse complement strand
CTGAAGCTAGTTAGGTTTGAGTAGATCAGGAGAATCTGACGAATAGCATTTTGTTTTCTAAATCAGAATACCAAACCTTGGGTTATTTTGACAATTTGCAGGACTCCATCACACTAATAATCACAATAGATTAATGTGATACTTTTGGATAATATTCCCTATGTTATGAAAATGTTGAGAGTATCCTATATTGTTCAAGTAGACCACCAGTTTTGATTAATATAAACCTTTGACCCACAGATAGCATTTCTACTTCTCAGTATGAGACTGCAGTGTTGGAATCCCACTTAATAAGAATTGGTAAACTCTGAATTTTGAGCTGATATCCATTATGATCCTCAATTAATGGATTGTTAGAGCCCATCAACCCTTTTTCCATTATAGGTCTAATCTAAGTATAGGTACCGGTGAACATGAAAGTTGGCCACTGCAATAGTGGGCTCCATGGGTCCTCTTGTTGCACTGTGGTAGTGACCATGCCACTGGGCTGAGAGACCTGCTCCAGAGGTGTATAATAACATGTCTGAATAGGTCAATTAGAAAAATAGATTTTTAAAAAGTGGGCTCCATGAAATTTTGTAAGTTGTAAATATAAAGAGTCCATTCATTGAGATCATGTCAAACCGATAACCTTAAAATCCATTTTTCTGCCAAATCCATCAATCTTTGTTTCTTTTACTAATTAAAAGTCCATGTATCTTAGCCTTGAATACACTTAACAATCCACACTTGATAGCTGCCTGTGATAAAGAATAGTATCGATTCACTGTCTTCTGAGAAAATAAATTTCGTGGCTTCTACATTAAGTGGTTGATCTGTTACTCTGAGATTGTGTTCTATCATTCTAAATTCTCCCAAAAGGGGAAATGTCTTTCCATATTTGCCCTGTCAAGCCCTTTAAGAATATTAAATGTTTTAATAAGATCTCCCCTCATTTTCCTAAACTCCAATGAGTGTAAACCGAAACAACTCAACCTCTCCTCTTAAGTAGACTCCTCCATGTCCAAGACCAAGCTAAGTGAATCTTCCCTAGACTGCTTCTAATGCCAGTACATCTTTCATTAGATAAGGAAGCCAAAACTGTTGACAGTATTCCATCAGTGATCTGACAAATGTCTTGTGTAATCTTAGCAAGACCTCCCTATTTTCAGGATCAGTGGTGCTGGAAGAGCACAGCAATTCAGGCAGCATCCGAGGACAGGCAAAATCGACGTTTCGGGCAAAAGCCCTTCATCAGGAATGGGCCTTGAACTCACAGACTTGTGGCTTTCAGTGTGAGTGCTGCCATGTAGCCAAGTCAATTAA
>NW_025146051.1:0-1305 GCF_004010195.1 Chiloscyllium plagiosum | reverse complement strand
TTACCACACTATTTGCTCTTTAACCCTTAATATACTTGTAGAAAATGATTGGATAATTTTAACCTTATATGTCAAGATTATTTCATATCCCCTTTCTGTCCTCCTGATTTCCTTCTTAAGAATGCCCCTGCACCCCTTATACACCTCAAGGCTGACTTGATCCCAGTTGTCTCTACCTGATACATGCCTCCTTCACATTCTTGACCAGACTCTCGATGCCCCTATTCATCCCGTGTTCCCTACTGCTGCCAGCCTTACCCTTCACTCTAACACGATCAGACTGTTTCTGAACTCTCAGTATCTCACCTTTGAGCCTCTCACTTGCCAGATTGTCTTTACCTGAGAACAGTCTACACCAATCAGCTTTTGAAAGTTTCTGTCTTGTACCATCAACATTGACTTACACCAATTTAGAACTGTAACTTTGAAACAAGGCCTATCCTTTCCCATAACGATTTTAAAACTAATAGAATTATGGGGAGCTACAGCTGTAATCAGAGCTAAGATCTTACTATTGTGTATTGCAGGATACCGTCACTTACCAGTCAGAGAGCCAGTTGTAGGTGATGATTCTGTTATTATTATCCCTTCTAAATCATGTGAATGGCATTCATAAATACAATCTCCAATTCAATTGCTCTTCTACAATTACAGCATAGGACAACGTGACATGTATTGCACTAGAAACATGATTTAAAAATGAAGTGAAAATTTACATTATATTCCCCAAATATTAATGGGCCAAATGTTAATGGACCTTCACTGACCAGGAGCAGATGCCCTAAGAACACACTTGTGTTAAATAATTTATTCAACTTGAGGAACAATCTGATTCTCATTTTCAAATCCCTTTGCACGTGCTGCCTCAACAGCAGCTGAGCTGGAGATGAACAATAATATTCCTTTCCGGACCGTGCTTACATTGACCAGCTTTGTTCCCATCGTTTAATGGAATTCTGGATGGTGATGAAGGGATATTTCACAGTATTCAGCATCTCCTCTCTGAACTTCCTCTGTGTGACTGCGTAAATAAATGTGTTGGTGCAGGAGCTGGATAACTGAAGCATTGTCCCCATGCGATCTCCCACCCAATATCCAGCTGGTGCTCTACTATACCACCCAGTAATTCGCTGAATCCCGAGAGTTATGACACGAGTGATCCATAACAGGATAAAACTGCCCGATATGGCAAAGAGCAAAATGATGGATCTTCTTCGATTCTTCATTTCTAGATCATTCGGCTTATCTCCGTTTTGTTGTCCTCTCAGCTTTCTGCGGACTGCACTAGCCAGAAGGATGTGTCTG
>NW_025146050.1:0-1305 GCF_004010195.1 Chiloscyllium plagiosum | reverse complement strand
TCTGTGGATGGAGCGGTGTCTGTGGATGGAGCGCTGTCTGTGGACAGAGCGGTGTCTGTGACCAGAGCGGTGTCTGTGACCAGAGCGGTGTCTGTGAACAGAGCGGTGTCTGTGGACAGAGTGGTGTCTGTGAACAGAGCGATGTCTGTGGACAGAGCGATGTCTGTGGACTGAGCGGTGTCTGTGAACAGAGCGGTGTCTGTGGATGGAGCGGTGTCTGTGGACAGAGCGGTGTCTGTGGACAGAGCGGCGTCTGTGAACAGAGCGGTTTCTGTGGATGGAGGGGTGTCTGTGGACAGAGCGGTGTCTGTGAACCGAGTGGTGTCTGTGAACAGAGCGGTGTCTGTGGATGGAGCGGTGTCTGTGGATGGAGCGGTGTCTGTGGATGGAGCGGTGTCTGTGGATGGAGCGGTGTCTGTGGATGGAGCGGTGTCTGTGGATGGAGCGGTGTCTGTGGATGGAGCGGTGTCTGTGGATGGAGCGGTGTCTGTGGATGGAGCGGTGTCTGTGGATGGAGCGGTGTCTGTGGATGGAGCGGTGTCTGTGGATGGAGCGGTGTCTGTGGATGGAGCGGTGTCTGTGGATGGAGCGGTGTCTGTGGATGGAGCGGTGTCTGTGGATGGAGCGGTGTCTGTGGATGGAGCGGTGTCTGTGGATGGAGCGGTGTCTGTGGATGGAGCGGTGTCTGTGGATGGAGCGGTGTCTGTGGATGGAGCGGTGTCTGTGGATGGAGCGGTGTCTGTGGATGGAGCGGTGTCTGTGGATGGAGCGGTGTCTGTGGATGGAGCGGTGTCTGTGGATGGAGCGGTGTCTGTGGATGGAGCGGTGTCTGTGGATGGAGCGGTGTCTGTGGATGGAGCGGTGTCTGTGGATGGAGCGGTGTCTGTGGATGGAGCGGTGTCTGTGGATGGAGCGGTGTCTGTGGATGGAGCGGTGTCTGTGGATGGAGCGGTGTCTGTGAACAGAGCGGTGTCTGTGGACAGAGCGGTGTCTGTGAACAGAGCGGTGTCTGTGAACAGAGCGGTGCCTGTGAATGGAGGGGTGTCTGTGGACATAGCGGTGTCTGTGAACAGAGCGGTGTCTGTGGACAGAGCGGTGTCTGTGAACAGAGCTATGTCTGTGAACAGAGCGGTGTCTGTGAACAGAGCGATGTCTGTGGATGGAGCGGTGTCTGTGGACAGAGCGGTGTCTGTGAACAGAGCGGTGTCTGTGGATGGAGCGGTGTCTGTGGACAGAGCGGTGTCTGTGAACAGAGCGGTGTCTGTGAACAAAGCGGTGTCTGTGGACAGAGCGGTGTCTGTGGAC
>NW_025146049.1:0-1305 GCF_004010195.1 Chiloscyllium plagiosum | reverse complement strand
AGAGTGAGCAAGATGGAAAGAGAGGGAGTGACCGAGGCAGGGAATAGGCTGTGGGTTGAAGACTGGAAACCACACCTCATCGCTCTCTGTGTAACTCCGGGCTATAACGCAGAGTGGAATCCTTCTGCCGTCGACATCCGGGTGGTGGGGAGGGAGGGAGGGAGGGGGGAGGGGGGTAACGTCACCTTCTCCCCTCATTAGTGCCGTTTTATTCCTGCCCCCCCCCCCCTTCCCCAACAGGCCCAGAGAATCTCTACTTTGACCCCAAGTCTGCCCACGTCAGCCTGCGCTTCAACAGAGACTACACGCTAGTGGAGTGGTCCCGCCCGGAGACCCCTGACCTGGAAGCGGCGCCGGGCGACCCGAGGCGCTTTGACCTCTTCCCGGCCGTGCTGGCCAGCGCCCACTTCTCCTCAGGCCGCCGCTACTGGGAGGTGGACGTCACCGATTCCGTCTCCTGGCACCTGGGGGTCACCTGCGTGCACAGCCCGCGCCAGGGCTACGTCAGGCTGACCCCGGCGCACGGCTACTGGAGCATCTGCCGGCTGCTGGACTACTGGGAGAACGGAGAGCAACGGCGCCCCCTGGCGGTGGACACCGAGCTCGCCAAGGTGGGCGTCTACCTGGACTTTGAGGCAGGCCAGCTGTCCTTCTACGATGCCAACTGCATGGCGCTCCTGTGCACCTTCGACGTCACCTTCCGCAGCCCCGTGGTGCCCTTCTTCAGCCCCTGCATGGGCGTGGACAGCACCCTCCGACTTTGCCACTACTGACAGAACTTTATCCCCCCCCCCCCCCACCTCCTCTTGCCCACCCTCCAAGAACATTCTCCCCCCCCCCCACGCTACATGAGTCAATAAGTAAAAGTGATAAGGTTTTCTATGTATTGGCATGCGTGGAGAGATTGTTGGTGCCTGCCCCTTTAAGGGACCTTGGTGGGGGGGGGTGGAGATAACACACTCCTGCTGCTCCTGCCCCCTGGGGATGCAATGGCTGCTTCTGTCGTGGGCAGTGCCTGCAGCCAATTTGTTCACCACAGCCTCCCTTTTCCCCAAGGGGCACGGTGGTAATGAGGTGGGCGTCCTACCCCTGACCACACCGCGCACATATTTACCCAGGGAAGCTGTTTTCCTGATGTTGGGTCCTGCATGTACCCTCACATTGTTCGTGTGTGTGTGTGTGTGTGAGAGAGAGAGAGAGAGCGAGTGTGTGTGTGAGAGAGAGAGCGAGTGTGTGTGTACCCTGAGAAATACTAAGGGTAAAAAGACCCTGTTGGGAGTTACCTACCAGCCCCCAAACAGCAGT
>NW_025146048.1:0-1305 GCF_004010195.1 Chiloscyllium plagiosum | reverse complement strand
TGCAGATTGGATCCTGATCAATGTGTTTATTGACGGAATCCATGGATGGGTGCCCTGCTTCTAGAAATTCTCTGGCTGCCTTCTGATTGCCCTCTCCTATTACCGTTGTGCTGCTCTCAAGGATGCTTGCTGTCTGTACGTATAGCTACTCGGGACAGCTGGCCGTGGCAATTAGTGACGGCCACACAAATTCTTTGCCAAGAATATGTATCCCACAACTGCATTCCCAGATGTCTGGCACACTAAATTGTCAACTAGAATATGCCACAAAGCAATTGAAACACCATGCTTCCCTTTATTAAAATAAATGTTTGGAAACTGATAGCCAGACTCCTCTGAACACTCGGATTTATGACAGCACATAAACCAACAGCCTCGCTGAGGGAAAGCTCACCAGAAAACAATATACAATGCCCATCTTGTGCAGGCCAAATGTGGTTGTCAAGATTCCACGCAGGAACTGCACTAAACACTATATCGGAGAAACAGTCGGAAAACTAGCGAGCTACAATCATGAACTTCAACTAGCCCGTATACGCCATGGCCAGCTGTTCTTGTAGTTATATGTAGGGCATTGAGTGTTTCTGATTCAGGGGCTTGGACCGTCTGCAGCACTGGTTAATTCTATCGGAGAAACAGTCGGAAAACTAGCGAGCTGCAATCATGAACTTCAGCCAGCCAGTATACGCCATGGGCAGCTGTTCTTGTAGTTGTATGTTGGGCATTGAGTTTTTCTGATTCAGGGGCTTGGACCGTCTGCAGCACTGGTTAATTCTTTGTGTTGTAACTACTGTTGGAACATATGTAAAAATCGATTGCTCATTGAGAAGTATATCCAAACTATTAGCCGAGAGAAGTATTTAATGGTTTTTCTGGTGCTGTTCCTGTTATGCCCTCTGGAACTGGACTTAGTGTGTGCTTCCTCACGGTTCGGTGCATGCTTCCATGATCGTATTGTGGTCAGAAACCTGCGTTTTAGCCTCAATAACGTGCGTTTGCAAACCTGGTACACCTCCCTATATTTTATTATCTCGTATTGTGTGCAATGGCAACACGGCAAATTATTAATTAACATTGGAAGGTGACAAACGGAGGCATGTGAAATGCCAAGGTATTAGTGACATTTATCCAATGGTTGCATATGAGTTTGATTCAGGAGATAAGGATGTAAAACGTGTTTGTGTAGAAATGAGGAACAGTGAGGATAGGAGTCATCCGCAGGTGTAGTTTACAAGTGCACTTGCAGTAACCACTACGTACAAGAAATAAAGGCTACATGTGAGTGATAAAAGATGGCAATAGTTA
>NW_025146047.1:0-1305 GCF_004010195.1 Chiloscyllium plagiosum | reverse complement strand
ACAGTTGACCAAATGTGACATCAAGGAGCACAAAAAAAAAGAGTCAATGGGAACCAGCAGAAAACTCTGTACTCGTTCCGACCACATTTTGGAGGTCAGTCGCCTCAGCTTCAGAGAATCCCTGTCGGTATTCTTTAAGTGAGGGGCTAAGGACCAATCCTATTTTACTCCTTCATCAATGGCACTCCCTCACTCACAGGGTTAGAAGTGAGGATGTTCTCTGATGATTGCACAATGTTCAGCATCATTCAGAACTCCTCAGATATTTAAGTAGTTTATGTCCACATACGACATAACCTGGATAGTAGCCAGACTTTGGCTGGTAAGTGGCAAACAACATTCATGCTGCAAATGCCAGACAAAAACAATGTCCAATTAGAGACAATCTCACCAATGCTCTCACATGTTGCCGTCACTGAATCCCGAATTACCCGCATCCTGGAGGTTATCATTGACCAGAAACTGAATGGGACTAGGCATATAATTGTGCTGGCTGAAAAAACAAACAAACTAGAGGCTTGTAAATTGCTGTATTTGGCTCAATACCGATGGTCCATCGTTGAATGGCCTGAGTTACAGTGGTTTGAAACACCCCAGTAGCTTGACAGGCGATTTCAGAGGACATTTAAAAAATCCAGCAAAATGCTGTATGACTGAATTCACATGATTCAAGTTAGATAATGACGGCAAATTTCCTGTCCCAACGAAAATTAGTGAAATATCGTGATGACAATTATGTTTTTTTTTCCAAAAAAGCACTTCAAATGAAGCCAAATGCAGCTTTCAAACACAGACGGCCTGAAATAGATTTGTAGCAAGCAAAGACATGAAAAAAATGTAATATCCAGCGCATGGAAATAAAACAATAAAAACATGACAAATTCGATGCGTTGCGATACATTGACCGCACTGTAAATGGCATTGAGACAACGCAAACTTGCGTCACTCCCTGGTGGTCTAGTGGTTAGGATTCGGCGCTTTCACCGCCGCGGCCCGGTTTCGATTCCCGGTCAGGGAACTAGGTTTTTGAAGAGGTATCGACAGTGCAAATGTGATTTTACATAACTATTCCAGCTTTTATATATTACTGCCTATGAAACCAAATGTTTACCAAAGATCTGATTGGTGATCTCGTGCTACCTCAATTTTCATCACTTTCGTCTCCGGCGTCGGCTGTCAGCCAGGAGAAAAATTTGTAGACTGCGAAAATGTTGGATCAGTGGATGGAGATTTCAGGAGAGCTTGTGGCGTGATGGGTGGGAGACGGTGACGGTGCAAAGAACATTGAACATAAAACATAGAACA
>NW_025146046.1:0-1305 GCF_004010195.1 Chiloscyllium plagiosum | reverse complement strand
GCGTTTGGTTTGTCATTTTTGTTTGTGTTCCGGATTAAGTGCTGTCCGTCTTGCGATTCGCTCAATGCAGCACATGGTAACACGGTTTGTGAGGTAACTGGTAACTTCCAACAGCAAAATTCCGCAACTGAGGATCTGGGAATATTTCATGGAGTATGGTCAGTTGGGGCAAAAGTAAGGAAGCCCTTCGTTTCTGCAGTGTTTCACAACACTAAATTCAAGCGCGATTAGATTTTAGTTTTCTGAGGCATAATTTAAACATATTAGTTAAATTCGAATTGTTTTCAATACAGCAACCAACTCAGGTATCCATTTCATAACCAAACCTTACATCTTTTTATATTTTGCAGAACACACTGAGACTGCTAGCTGGTCATCACAGGTATTTGTCAGCTCTCAGTTCTGAAAAACATTCACTCTCTTTTTACGGTTTCGTGCACGCTTTCAACTTAATAACACTGGTCTCATCACAAAATCCTCCACCTTCAAATGTTGGGGACAGGGGTTTGGTTACAAAGGTCTGAAAAATGGGGGAGTATCAGCCGCAGCCGTTACTGCGTTGAAAAAAAAAAGATTTATGCCCCTTTCCCATGGAATGAGCCGTTCATGTGGAAAGAGTTTCTTTAAGCTGCGTCCCAGAGCTGGACAGGAAGCTGCTGATTGAAGGTGGAGTGGCTGCTTTCTGCTGGCAGTGGAGGTCTGGAGAGAATGGTCTTTGTCCCGTCTTCCTCTGTGTGGAACCCCATATCACAGAACCATGGATGGTTTGGGCTGCAATCCAACCTTGTCATGGATTGTCCGGTTTAAATAGAGGTGGGGGTCACTCTTATACTCTGATCTGAAACAGCCAAAGCTGCACACCTGGATAATGTTGAAGAACCAACATTTTAACTTGCAGTCTGGTGCTGACCATTTGAGCCACAGAGACTGACACCAACCAGGCGTGCCGATTCCCCTGACGCAGGTAGTTTAGGGGGGATCTGAAGGGCGGTGGAACAGCTGGATCTCTCACTGTTTTCAGAGTCGGCCACCAATTTTCCTGCTTTCATCACCGAGAGTGTCAGAGAGCTCGAGGGGTCTGCAAACACCCAGAGGGGAAGGAACATTAAACAAACTGGAAGTTACCCAGGCCCTTCGAAGCCTGAAGTACATCACTTGTGGCTCGAGTACTGGGATAATTCAAACCCACGGTTTGACAGAAACTGAAACTTAAATACAGCGCTTCATGGCGCTCAGTCCAACTATTTGTCATTCAGACACACACGTACAGAGTCTCTTCTATGTAACCACTTCGTCAAATCCTCC
>NW_025146045.1:0-1305 GCF_004010195.1 Chiloscyllium plagiosum | reverse complement strand
AACAGCGTAGCAGAGAGGGACAGCAGGGAAGGGCAGGCAGACGTCGAGAGCAACCGGGGGAGGTGTGGCAGTAAGAAAGTGAGAGTGACGTGTGTGAGAGTGATCGAGGGCCCGAGAAATGGCAGGGGAAGAGCAGAGCGTAAGAACAACATATCAAGAAGGGTCACAGCGCAAGGAGATGTGACAGAGCGTGACGGCGATGGGGGAGGTAAGAAGGCGAAAGTGAGAGCGAAGGGTGTGCGGGGGCGTGAGCAAAAGAGAGAGAGAGAGAGAGAAGAGGCAGGATGTGGTCAGAGCACGAGGAGAGAGGGAGAAAAGGGGAGAAGAAAGGAAATGAGATCATCATGGATCAGAGATTTCATTTTGGTAAATGATATAGGGCTATGGGGAGAGAGCGGAGCAAGCAGATTAGTTTGGGGATTGATACAGGAGTATGGGAAGAGGGAAGGGCAATGCAATTCGTTTTCCGGTTGATACAGGGATGTGAAATGAAGGGGACAAAGGCACTCACCACTCTCATTGACATTTAGTAGATTTCACATGGACAACGGACCATAATTGTAATCTCTCGGGGAATAGTCGAGCAACCGTCGGGGAAACATGTTTTAAACTCTCACAGGCACCATGCCTTCATTAAAGTACTTTACCCTGGTCTTCACAGGGCACGTTTATGGGATGAGTAGGTAGACGGGTGATGAAGATGGCGAATGGTGGGGGAGGTGGTGTCAATAGGCAATTGTAAGTGAGCTGACGAATAGGGAGATTTGCAGTGTCTTTTCAATCTTTGTGTTTTTCTTTCATAAACTGCAGATCCTGTTTGTATATCGGTGATTGGGGTACAGCGACGTCAGACGAACAGGAGCCCAATGACTGGTTCCTGGTGAAGGCAATCGGTGTGAACAAGTGACCAGTTTTCGACAGGGACGACTCTCCATTTGATAACAATGTCGCGATTCATTGCGAAGACACCGAGGATAGTCTGGGCTGTGACCAGGGCGTGGAGAAGCTTCATGAGACACGAGAGAGGAATGAGTGCGAACAGCAGCTAAGGTAAGACAGTTTGTTTTAAAATTACTTACCGGGAGCGGGCAGCGGTGTTTTTTTCTCTCGTTACAGAAAGAGCGGGAGCAGCAGGGGGAAGTGACGAAGACCAGAGGGGCAGCCGGGGAGGTTTTTTTTCCCTTTAAAAGCGCAGGAGAAGAACCCGAGGCACTACAGATATAGTGCCTCCCACCCGCCCTCCTCCTCTAACCTAAATATTAAGACCTGATGCGGTAAGTAGGTAAGTGCTGCATTTTGCTTGTT
>NW_025146044.1:0-1305 GCF_004010195.1 Chiloscyllium plagiosum | reverse complement strand
ACCTCAACTGGCAACGCATTCCATTCATTTACATCTCTCTACCTAAACAACCTACCTCTGATGTCTCCTTTGTACCTTCCTCCTAATATCTTCAAACTATGACTTCTCGTACCAGTCCATCCTGCCCTGGGGAAAATTCTCTGGCTATTGACTCGATGTATTCCACTCATTATTTTGTGCAGTATTATGTGCATTAATGAGTTCGATGTGAAAGCAGAAGCTATCATTATCAGGTTTGCAGATGACATGAAAGGTGAGGATGTCATTCACAGTGAGGTGAATGGTCTCAGGCCACAGTCTGAAGGTTGAGGCTGAGAAAGAATTTCAAGACAGGAATTTAAATAGACAAGACAGGCAAAAGTACAGCAGACAATAAGGGAAAACTGATCGGTTAAAGTGCATTTATTTCAAAGTGAAAGGCCTAACAGTTAAGGCAGATGAACTCAGTGCGTGGATGGGAACATGGGACTGGGGTACCATAATTTTACAAAAACACAGCTGATGGAGGGACAGGACTGGGAGCTCAATGTTCCAGGGTACAGATCATACAGGAGGGATAGAACAGGAGGTGAGAGAGGATGAGGAGTGGTGGTTTTGATCACTGAAAACATTACAGCAGCACTGAGAAAGGATATCCAGGGTATCGCCCAGTGAAGCTATAAAAGTGCAACTGAGAAATGAGAATGGGTCATCAATTTGATATGACTGTACTACAGCCCCCCAACAGTCAGCGGGAATTTGAGCAGAAAATATGTCGGGAGATCTCAGAGATCTGTAAGAATGACAGGGTTGTAATGGTCGGGGATTTTCACTTTCCAAACCGAGATTCGGACTGCGAGAATGTTCAGAGCCTGGATGCGAGGAATTTGTTAGCCATGTTTACGAAAACTGTCTCAGTTAGAATGTCAATGGTCGGACTGCAGAAAGGAGTAAAACCTGACCTCCCCTTGGGAAACAAGGAATGGAAAGGGACTGAGTTATTAGTGGGGCAACACTTTTGCAAAGTCATCACAATTCTATTAGTTTGCAAATAGCGATGGAAAAGCACAAGCCTGGTCCACAAGTTAAAGATCAAAACTGGCCTTGCTTCAATTCAGAAGGTATTAGTCAAGAGCTTTTAACAATTGATTGTGGAGACTAGTTGCAGGTAAAGGGCCGTCAGGCAGATGGGAAAATTTCAAAAGAGCAATAAAATGAGACTTCAGGGCCAGCATATTCCTGTTAGTGTGAATGACAATGCTGACACAAGTAGGATACATTGGATAACGGGGTGTATTGAGGCTCTGGTCAACAAAAAGGGGGCAC
>NW_025146043.1:0-1305 GCF_004010195.1 Chiloscyllium plagiosum | reverse complement strand
GCAGGAGGTGACTCACTCCCCACCAGCATGGGAAACTGGGAGAGAAGGAGAGTTTTCTTGAAACAAACAGAAATATACAAGTTGTATTCGTGGTTCTTTCAATTCTGCCCCACCATTCACTAAGACCACGGCTGATCTGATGGTGATTCCCTCATTCCATTATACGGAAACTGTCCCTCTCTGCAGCCTCTGCTCCATTTTTTGGTCATGTTGCAGACCCAGATGCTGTAACAACAGTCACCATGACTCATCCAGAGGGTCGGGTCTAACCGGATGATTCAGGATTTGAAGAGTCCAATCACAAGAATTAAAACACAAAATAAAGGCGTAGCCAGATGTTTAGTTCTCTCACATTCGCAAACCAACTCACATAACCAGCCCATCCATTACATATTCCGGATGGAGCCCTGTGTCGATCCGGCTAGTGTACAGCTGTATGCAACCCAGCAATGTCCAGAGTGAAACTACGTGCAGCCCCACACCAATGCTGGATCTATAATCCTGGACTAAATGTCCAGCGTGGGGAGCTGTGCAGTCCGCACTGGTTCATTCATATATAAACCCAGGCTGTTGCATTGTTCGGCAAAAACTGTGTTAGATCACTGTCCAGTGTGGGAAAACTTGCAGCCAATGTTGGAACTGACAGGATGTGCAGCTCCCTCCCATTTACAGCTCCATATCTGCAATGTGCCTTGACAAGGGGTGCTGCAAATGTGAAATCACTGCGAGGAAGAGATGTAAATGGAAACAATTTAAATACCAATAGTTCTGATTAAGGCTAGTATCACTCTAGTATTTGAAGATGAAATAACTGAGATAATATCCAATGAGATTTTGTAAATGATGCAAACAAGTAAGAGGGGGTGGTTATGTTATAATGGTTGCATTATAAGCCTTCAACTAATCAATGGGAACTAGAAGAACAAATATACAGGGAGAGTGGCGAGACTTGCAGGAGCAATAGGATTGTCATAATATGTGATTTTAATTATCCCAACATGGACGGGGACTTCCAGAGGGTTAAGAACTTAGATGGAACGTAATTTGTTAAGTGAGTTCAGGAAAGCTTCCACAAGCAGCATGTAGACGGTCCTACTCGAGAACGGACAAACTCGACCTACTGTTGGGAAATAGTGTAGGATAGGTGACGGAGGTAAAGTGGGCAAGCGTTTTGGGAAAAGTGACCAGAGCCGTATTAATGTTAAAATAGGTTTGGTAGGGGCAAAATTGGTCCACAGATTCAAATTATAAATTGGGGCAAGGCGAATTTTATTGCAATTAGACAGGGGATTGCACGGCTTGATT
>NW_025146042.1:0-1305 GCF_004010195.1 Chiloscyllium plagiosum | reverse complement strand
CCAAATCCACATCCATCAGGATCCAATATGATCTCACTCTCACACCACTCAGGATCCAATATGATCCCACTCCAATAGCCCACACCACTCAGGATCCAACATGATCCTAATCACACATCACTCAGGATTCAAATGATCCCACTCCCACATTACTCTGGATCCAATATGATCCCACTCTCACAGCCCACATCATTCAGGATCCGATATGATCCCACTCCCACAGCCCACATCACTCAGGATCCAGTATGATCCCATTCCCACAGCCCACATCACTCTGGATCCAAAATGATCCCACTCTCACATCACTCAGGATCCAATATGATCTCGCTCCCATAGCCCACATCACTCTGGATCCAAAATGATCCCACTCCCACAGCCCACATCACTCAGGATACAATACGATCCCAAACCCACATCCCTCAGGATCCAATATGATCCCACTCTCACACCACTCAGGATCCAATATGATCCCACTCCCATAGCCCACAACACTCAGGATACAATATGATCCCACTCCCACAGCCCACATCGCTCTGGATTCAATATGATCCCACTCCCACAGCCCACATCACTGAGGAACCAATATGATCCCACTCTCAAATCACTCAGGATCCAATATGATCCCACTCTCACATCACTTTGGATCCAATACGATCCCACACCCACACCCCACATCACTTTGGATCCAATGTGATCCTGTTCCCACTGCCCACATTACTCAGGATCCAAAATGATCCCACTCCCACAGCCCACATCACTCAGGATCCAATACGATCCTACTCCCACAGCCCACATCACTCAGGATCTGATATGATCCCACTCCCACAGCACACATCACTCAGGATCCAAAATGATCCCAGTCTCACATCACTCAGGATCCAAAATGATCCCACTCTCACATCACTCAGGATCAAATATGATCCAACCCTCACAGCCCACATCACTCAGGATCCAATATGATCCCACTCCCACATCACTCAGGATCCAATATGATCCCACTCTCACATCACTCAGGATCCAATATGATCCCACTCCCACAGCCCACATCACTCAGGATCCAATATGATCCCACTCCCACATCACACAGGATCGAATATGATCCCACATCTCACATCACTCAGGATCCAATATGATCCCACTCCCACAGCCCACATCACTCAGGTTCCAATATGATCCCACTCTCACATCACTCAGGATCCAATATGAGCCCACTCCCACAGCCCACATCACTCAGGATCCAATATGATCTGACTCCCACATCACTCAGAATCTAATATGATCCCACTCCCACAACCCACATCACTC
>NW_025146041.1:0-1305 GCF_004010195.1 Chiloscyllium plagiosum | reverse complement strand
GGAGAATGTGTAATCAACACATAGTCACCAGAAACTGGGATTGAACCTGTCTTCCTGGTGCTGCAAGACAGCTGTGCTAATCACTAAGCCACCATGTCGCCCAACTTCCAATATTTGTGATGGAATTCCACCAGATGTTCAAGCCTGTAAACCATAGTCTTCACACAAATAAAATCTGACTCCATTGCACCTTTCCAGTTTAGAAATCAGACACTTTATCTGGGATTAAGCAAAGCTTCTTGCCTGATGTTCAGATTCATGCACCCAAACTCCTCTCCTAGTCCCTCTCCCTGTGAATGGAACCTCCCCTCCCAGATTTGGAGCACACACTAGGGCTAAGAGTCTTCACGGTTTAACCAGCATTCTCTGTGGAGATCACCAGAATTGCACCACAATTTTGCTCTAGTGGAGCAAACATAGACTAGCCTTTATTGTCACATATACTCAATGAGTACAGTGAGGAGTTTATACCTCACCAATTACAGTACCGACTGAGATACAAAAGTAAAAGTTCAGGACAGCAGACCACGCTGGCAGCTAGTTTTCAGTCCGCATCAGTGACACACAATGCCGGGAAGCCGCTATGCAAGGAGGCTGCTACGCCAGACTAGGACGTTGCCATGTCGCCCCGGGAGGCTGCTGCACCAGGCGGGGAGGTCACTGTGCTGTAAGGTCAATGTACCAGGTCAGGAGGATGCCACACTAAGAGGCTACTGCGCCAGGATGGGAGGTTGGCACGCCACGCTGGAAGGCTACTGCGCTAGGCTGGGAGGCGCTTGCAACAGGCCAGGAGGATGCCACGCCTCACCGGAACGCTGCTATGGGAACATTAAGGCTGCCCACAACATGCCAGGAAGCTGTTGTGCCAGGCTAGGAGACCGTGAGAGAAGGCTGCTGTGCCAGTCCAGGAGTCGTGACCAAAGGGCGCAAATCATCTCTGCAGGCAATGACTCGTGCTCCCTAGAGGACGGGAGTGGTTGCCAGAGGCCAGGAATCGTCTCTGCAGGCAAGGAATCATTGCTCACCAGTGGCCAGGAAGGAAAGGAGCAGGAAAAGAGAAAGAAGAACACGTGGAGCGGATGAGTTCTGGCTGGAACATCCTATTCCGCTGCCTTCTTGGAGCTTGGTATCAGGGACTGCTGCTGCGGATCCAGTCCAATGTCAAAGATTAGGGGAGATGATGGCGTTTTGGTCTTGTGAGACAATGATTTCAGAGATCAAGGGGAGCTGGGTTCGATATCCACAATGGCAGACGGTGAATTCAATACAAATCTAGACTCAACAGTCTAATGGTGACCACTAAAC
>NW_025146040.1:0-1305 GCF_004010195.1 Chiloscyllium plagiosum | reverse complement strand
CCTCCATCACTGACCCTCCATCACTGACCCTCCATCCCTGACCCTCCATCCCTGACCCCCTATCACTGCCTTCCTCAATCTCTATTGGGTGTCTTTTCTCAGAAAGTTAATCTGAAAATCCTTGACGTTCTTCGTGAGTCCTGATTGCTCCCATCTCCTCGCGCTCCAGCGCCGAGCCTGACACCATCCAATCCACTGGTCTCTTGCTCTCCTCTCCAAATGCTTCCCATTGGGTGCCCGTCTCCAAAGGTTTGGAACGGCAGGTTTTTAACAGATAAGTCCTTGGTTCATTGTGAAGCAAACACATCAAGGAATATGAGGTAAAGGAAACAAACGTAGCATCAAGGGAGAGGAAATGTGAAGATTAACAAAATAACAGAGCAGATTTAATGGGCTGAATAGTCTCCTGTTCCAACGACTTATCATGCTCCTATATTAATTGGCCCTGTTCAATTTCTTGACCTTGTAATGTGGAATTCACAACGTGCAGTTAGGTTGTGTTCATATTCCACACCATGGATTAAACATTTAATCTTCTAAACAATTCTATCTCTCATTTAAAGGATGGTACATTCGTTCTAACTGACTCTGTCTTATTCGCTCCCTCATAAGGCATAAATAAAGAGCTGTGAAAGCGCCCTACATCTGACAGGATTACAGAGCGATATTAAATTAGAAACATTAGTTTCTTGGCTAAATGCCAGGCAAGATAGTGCCGCTGCTAAAATCATGGTGTCATAGAGATGAGGCTGCAACTGATGGTTGCTGGGCCTGTGACAGCAACTCCAGCAGCAGACACATCGTCAAATAGAATTTGATTCCTTCACTCACAGGGAAATTATCGCTGCTTCCAAGAAGAGATTGTTTTTCAAACACAACTTTTCATAAAGAAAATGAGAAATCAGAATCCATTTCAGGGAAATCTTAATCCGGTTCAGTCGCATCAAAGCTGTGGCTGTGGGAAATCCCAAGGCAAAAACAGAGTTCACTTTATTCGAATATTCTAGGACTTTACAGACTGATATTTCACCACAAGTGAAGACAGTCTTCCCAAGATTCACGGAATTTTAATTTAATTGTCACGTGTACTGAGGCACATTGAAAACTTTGTCTTGTGAGCAATACAGGAAGATGAGAGTTAAGTAACATAGATAGTAAATAATAGGTAACCAGCAACAAACACAAAAACACAGGTACAGGCAAATGGTAAGAGTTTGTGAGTCCATTCAGTATTCTAACAACAGTCGGGTAGAAACTGTTTCGAACCAGTTGGTGTGTGCGTGTGTTCAGGCTTCTGTACCTTCT
>NW_025146039.1:0-1305 GCF_004010195.1 Chiloscyllium plagiosum | reverse complement strand
TTGATACGCCATATAGGATATATCAGTATGGATATGGATAGGATCGCCCCTTTAGATTTTGGTTGAATAATTAGGGGAAATTATGTTAGAAAAAGGGACAGTTAAATTCAGGTGACGGTATAACAGAGTTTGTTCACTCTTCTTCGGAACCGTATATCCCAGATAACTGTGCAACTTCAATCGATAATCAGATTCCATGAATGAATTTATCTGGAGCGCTAATTTATAAGGAATAAGAGAGTAATTTTGTAGGGCGTAGAAAATAAACTTTGATAGTTGTTAAAATTTGTCAAAGTGAAATGTTCCATAATGACTTCATTTGTAGAATGGTCAATATGTCGAACTCATTACTACAGTAGGCTGTGGAGGCAAAGTCATTGACTGTGTAGAAGATATTTCAGTAGGTTTTCGATGAGTGGGGAAATCAAGCATTTTATGTGGAAGGAAGAGGTTGGGGTGAGATACATTCCAGACATGATAGTACCACGCAACAGACTAATGAGCTCAACGGCAGAATTCTGGTTCTATATATTTACTGATGATGACATTGAGTAAATCTAATTGGTTGAACACTGGTACCTATGATTCTGAGTACATCATAACGTGTGTTAAATGGATCATCTACCAGATACTTCTGGCCGAAAATAGTGCAAAATTTTTAGCCTTGTAGACTCGTCTGTCATTTGGGTTGGGGATGTTGGTGGATCCCCCTGCTCCAGTCAATTATTTAATTATCGAAAACCGTTTATGAAAATGTTGAAAGTTAATGCAAAACGAGACGTGCTGGGGAAACTCAGCTCGGCTGGCAGCATCTGTCGAAAGACAAACAGATTTTATGTTCAGAGTTTAGTGAACCTTCGTCAGAACTGAAATCCACGAGGAAACTTTAGCAGTTGTGCTGATGACGGAAGGTAGCGTTAGGGAAAAAAATGAATGGAAAACATGAAGATGATTGTGAGAGAGATAGACATAGATAAAGTGAAATGAAATAAAAACAATGAACAGCAGAAGCTTGAAATCAGTACAAAAGAAAAACAAAATTGCTGGAAAATTTCAACAGGTCTTGCAGCAGCTTTGGAGAAAAATGAACAGCTGTTAATGGAAATATTGAAACCAAAAGATGGTGGTGTTCCTAATTTGCTTCAACAAATGTCGGGCTTGAGATTCTTCTCCACAACTTAGCCCAACATCCACACACCAGATCATGTCATCACATAGGTGTTCATCTTCCTCGTTTTGCAGTTCAGACTTGGTCTGTGTGTGTGGCCTTCATGTGTACCTTAGTGGTGAATTCTCCGTTTGGTG
>NW_025146038.1:0-1305 GCF_004010195.1 Chiloscyllium plagiosum | reverse complement strand
CAGTTTATCCAAGTCTCCCTGCAACCTGTCACATTGTCCCACACTGTCCACTACTCCACTGGCTTTCGTTTCATCTGCAAATTTACTAATCCATCCACCTATGTCTGCATCTAAGACTTTTATAAAAATGACAAACAGCAGTGATCCCAAAACAGATCCTTGTGGTACACCATACAACCATAAGACATAGGGGCGGAAGTAAAGGCCATTCGGCCCATCGGGTCCACTCCGTCAATCATGGCTGATGGGCATTTCAACTCCACTTACCAGATTCTCCCCGTAGCCCTTAATTCCTTGTGACATCAAGAATTTATCAATTTCTGCCTTGAAGACAGTGAGCGTCCCAGCCTCCACTGCACTCTATGGCAATGAATTCCACACGCCCACCACTCTCTGGCTGAAGAAATGTCTCCACATTTCTGTTCTGAATTTACCCCCTCTCATTCTAAGGTTGTGTCCATGGGTCCTAGTCTCCTCACCTAACGGAAACAATTTCCTAGCGTCCACCCTCTCCAAGCCATGTATTATCTTGACACCACTAATAACCGCACTGGAGGCTGATTATTTTCCATGATCCACCACTCGCTGCCTTCTTTCAGAAAGCCAATTTCTCATCCAAACTGCTAAATCACACTCAATTCCATGTTGCTGCATTTTCTCTAACAGCCTACCATGTGGAACCTTATCAAAGGCTTTACTGAAATCCATGTATACCACGTCAACTGCCCAACCCTCATCTATATGCTTGGTCACCATCTCAAAAAACTCAATGAGGTTTGTGAGACACGACCTACCCTTGACGAAACCATATTGACGATTTGAAATCATATTGTTGTTTGCCAGATGATTACAAATAGTGTCTCTTATAATCCTTTCCAAAACCTTTCCTCCAACAGAAGTAAGGCTCACTGGTATATAATTACCTGGGTCATCTCTACTACCCTTCGTGATCAAGGGCATAACATTTGCAACCATCTGGTACTGAACTTGTAGGCAATGACAACTCAATATCAAAGCCGAAGTTTTTTGCTATCTTCTTCCTAGCTTCCCAGACAATCTACGGATAAATCCCATCTAGCCCAGGGGACTTGTCTACTTTCAATCCTTCTAGAATTGATAACACCTGTTCATAACTAACCTCGATCCTTTCTAGTCTAACATCTTCTACCTCATTATTATCTACAATATTCTAATTTTCCTGAGTGAAAACCAATGAGAAATGTTAGTTTAGCACCTCTCCGATTTCCACAGTATCCACACTCAACTTCCCATTTCTGTCTTTGATTGGCCCTATTTCTACCCTAT
>NW_025146037.1:0-1305 GCF_004010195.1 Chiloscyllium plagiosum | reverse complement strand
AAATAGCTGGTTGGGATTAACAGCAGCATTGACGGCATAATCGAACACCTGATGGGATGTGTAATCCTGCTGGAGGCTTCGGAGGTTGTTTTGCTCAGTGACCCCTTCCCACACACGGGACTGGTGAACGGTCTCTCCCCAGTGTTACTGATTAAATGAGTTTCCATTTCTGTGGTTAATTGAATCTCTTTCTGCAGTTCCCACATTGCCCTGCTTTCTCTGTGGTATCGGCGTCCTTTTTTCTACCCAGGGTGAACGATCCTTTCAAATTGTGTCCACACAGATACAAATCATGTTTCCCATGTTATTAATGTGTTTTCATTCTTTCTCATTCACCCACAGGGTGTGAGTATCACTGGTCAGGACAACATTTATTCTTCGCTCCTCGTTCGTTGCTGTCTGGCTGATCCCAGCCTCGGGTGTCTGTCAGTGGGCAGTCTGCACATTCTCTGTGTGTTTGCGTTTTTATTTCTCCCTCTGACCAAAGGTGTGCCAGTTTCAGGGATCAATAATGGGAAATGCAGGCTTATGGGACAGGGAATACCGTGGGGTCTGGTGGGATGCGCTTCGGATGGACCGTCTGGACTGGAAGAGTCGACTACCCTGTTTCCCCACACGATGGGGATTCCTGAAATAAGGGTCAGCTCATGTTTTTCTGGCCGTGGAGTCTCTCGTAGGCATTACTGGGTGAAGATTCTGCATAAGGGACATGAATGAATGGGATTGCAAGAAATTAAAATTATTATCTCTGTTCCTGAGGTCAGGCTAGCATTCCAGGTTTTATTCGTCGAACTTAAACATCACGGTTTCAGTGTCCTAGCCCCAAGGACAACCAGTTCAAAATATCCCCGCAACACCACCTTCTCCAGGTTGAAGTCTTTACTGTGTGGAAGAAACTGATTCTGAGCTGATGCAAGCAAAAGCACGTCCATCGCCAGTATCGGGAACACACTTCAAAACAGCAACATATTCTGTTAAACCCACCACTGCAAAGTTAACGGCTCAACACGCTCCAATTTTGCTACTCAGCTGTCTTAGCAAGATGCACTGTAAATCGCTATGATAGTATAAACGGGGACAGCTATTCCCTTGATCAGAGCATACTCAACCTAGGAATTCTTTGCGCCTCTATACCATCATAGAAGGACCGCACTGTCACCTATTGCATCACTGGAACCAGACAGTAACACTGCGCACTCTTTCCCATCCCCATTTCCGGTTGGATCTGGGAGGCTGTGTCGCAGTTTCTCTGATTCCGAGGCTGTGAACTGAGATTATGTGTGATTATCTGCAACACTGGTTATT
>NW_025146036.1:0-1305 GCF_004010195.1 Chiloscyllium plagiosum | reverse complement strand
ACACTGACCGCATGGTGAGACACTGAGACACTGTGCCAACGGTGAGACCCTGAGAAACTGACCGCACGGTTAGACACTGAGACATGGACCGCACAGTGAGACAATGAGGCACTGACCGCACGGTGCCACACTGAGACACTGACCGCACAGTGAGACACTAAAACACTAACCGCACAGTGAGACACTGAGACACTGACCACACAGTGAGACACTAAGACACTGAACGCACGGTGAGACACTGAGACACGGACCGCACGCTGTGACACTGAGACACTGACCGCACGGTGAGACACTGAGACACTAACTGCACAGTGAGACATTGAGACACTGAACGCATGGTGAGACACGGACTGCACGGTGAGACACTGAGGCACTGACCGCATGATGAGACACTGACCACACAGTGAGACACTGACCGCACAGTGAGACACTGAGACACTGACCACACAGTGACACACTGAGACACTGAACACATGGTGAGACACTGTGACAATGACTGCGCGGTGAGACACGGAGACACGGACCGCACGGTGAGACACGGACCGCACGGTGAGACACTGAGACACGGACCGCACAGTGAGGCACTGAGACACTGACCACACAGTGAGACACTGAGGCACTGACCACATGGTGAGACACTGACCGCACGGTGAGACACTGAGACACTGACCACACAGTGAGGCACTGAGACACGGACCGCACAGTGAGACACTGAGACACTGACCACACAGTGAGACACTGAGGCACTGACCACACGGTGAGACATTGAGACACTGACCGCACAGTGAAACACTGAGACACTGACCACATGGTGAGACACTGAGACACGGACCACACAGTGAGACACGGACCGCACAGTTCGACACGGACCGCACTGTGAGACACTGAGACACTGACCGCACAGTGAGAAACTGAGACACTCACCGCACATTGAGACACTGAGACACTGACCGCACAAGGAGACCCTAAGACACTGACTGCATAGTGAGACACTGAGACACTGACCGCACGATGAGACACTGACCACACAGTGAGACCCTGAGACACTGACCGCACAGTGAGACACTGAACACATGGTGAGACTCTGAGACAATGACTGCGCGGTGAGACATGGAGACACGGACCGCATGGTGAGACACGGACCGCACGGTGAGACACTGAGACACTGTCCGGACGGTGAGACACTGAGACACTGACCGCACGGTGAGACACGGACCGCACGGTGAGACACTGAGACACTGACCACACGATGAGACACTGAGACACGGACCCCACCGTAAGACACTGAGACACTGACCACACAGT
>NW_025146035.1:0-1305 GCF_004010195.1 Chiloscyllium plagiosum | reverse complement strand
CTTGGAATTCAGGTGCATGGTTCTCTGAAAGTTAATTCAGAGGTAGACAGGGCAGTGAAGAAAGCATTTGGCACACTAGCCTTAATCAGTGTATTTCTCTGATTATCGAAATTAACGAGTTATGTTGAAGTTATACAGGATGCTGGTGAGGCCATACTGGTAGCGGTATTCAATTTTGTTCACTTTGCTATATAGGGTGTTATTAAACTGGAAAGAGTGCAGAAGAAATTCACAAGGATGTTGCAAACGACTCAATGGCCTCAGTTATAGGGAGAGGTTGGGCAAGCTAGGAGTTTTTACTTTTGTGTGTATGAGACTGAGGGGGGAATCTGGTAGAAGTGCATAAAATCATGGGAAAGATGGACAGAGTTAATGCACCCAGTCTTTTTTTCCCCAAGTTTGGGCAATCACAGACTAGAGGGCATCAGTTTAACGTCAGAGAGGAAAGAATAAAAGGGAACCTGAGGATCAACTGTTTTACGCACAGGGGCTGGTACACATATGGAATGAGGTGCCAGCGGAAGAGGTTGAGGTGGGTACATTCACAACATGTAAAAGGCATTTGGACAAATAAATGCTCAGGAAAGGATTAGAAAGATATCGGCAATAGCAAGGAAATGGGGTTAGCGTGGATGGACATGTTCGTCGGAATGGACCAGATGGGCCGAAGGGCCTGTCTCCATGCTGTTGGACTCTATGACTCTAACAACCATTGCTTATCTCCAACTGAATGTTATATTGCACTTTCCCAATGCACTGGAGAGAACTTGACCCTCTTGCCTCCAGTCTTCCATGATGTTTGACCAGAATGTTCAAGCACTGTATGCAGACACCGTGTAAAATGCACCTTATTAATATCACTATTCCTAAATGCTGCTTCAGACCAAGGTTAATAATTCGTTATTCTGACCACACAACATCAATTACGAAATAACCTGCTCTCTAGTTTGCTTCACAACATACTCTTCAACCTACCTCATATACACTTGCAGAATTTATTTTTCACAGCCTGAGCAGTCACTTAATTAATGCACGTTGAGACCATCCAATAAGACTGCGGTATCCACAATAATTATCTATCTAATTTCCAGAGCATATGACGCTCAGATTTTCTCGTACAATTTTGGTTTCGATATATAACACACCAATTTGCTTCTCCTTGCTATCTGAAAGCTCCACCTAAACTGATTCTATGGAAGTTGAGGGACTGGTCTATGTCGTTATTAGTGATAGACTTGGACAAGACATTCGGGGAGGCTCACGTCGACGCTAAGGTGATCTGAAGAAATGTACTACACTACAGGA
>NW_025146034.1:0-1305 GCF_004010195.1 Chiloscyllium plagiosum | reverse complement strand
GATACCTGTGTGTCCCAGTGGGCTGTGGTACCCATGTGTCCCAGTGAGCTGTGATGCCCGTGTGTCCCAGTGAGGTGTGATGCCCGTGTGACTCAGTGAGCTGTGATACCTGTGTGTCCCAGTGAGCTGTGATACCTGTGTGTCCCAGTGGGCTGTGGTACCCGTGTGACTCAGTGAGCTGTGATACCTGTGTGTTCCAGTGAGCTGTGATACCCGTGTGTCCCAGTGGGCTGTGATACCTGTGTGTCCCAGTGGGCTGTGATACCTGTGTGTCCCAGTGAGCTGTGATACCTGTGTGTCCCTGTGAGCTGTGATATCTGTGTGTTCCAGTGAGCTGTGTGTCCCAGTGAGCTGTGATATCTGTGTGTTCCAGTGAGCTGTGGTACCCGTGTGTCCCAGTGAGCTGTGATACCTGTGTGTCCCAGTGAGCTGTGATACCTGTGTGTTCCAGTGAGCTGTGGTACCCGTGTGTCCCAGTGAGCTGTGATACCTGTGTGTCCCAGTGAGCTGTGATGCCCGTGTGTCCCAGTGGGCTGTGGTACCCGTGTGACTCATGAGCTGTGACACCTGTGTGTTCCAGTGAGCTGTGATACCTGTGTGTCCCAGTGAGCTGTGATACCCGTGTGTCCCTGTGAGCTGTGGTACCCGTGTGTCCCTGTGAGCTGTGGTACCCGTGTGTCCCAGTGAGCTGTGATACCTGTGTGTCCCTGTGAGCTGTGATACCCGTGTGTCCCAGTGAGCTGTGATACCTGTGTGTCCCTGTGAGCTGTGGTACCCGTGTGTCCCAGTGAGCTGTGATACCTGTGTGTTCCAGTGGGCTGCGATACCTGTGTGTCCCTGTGAGCTGTGGTACCCGTGTGTCCCAGTGAGCTGTGATACCCGTGTGTCCCAGTGAGCTGTGATGAGCGTGTGTCTCAGTGAAGTGTGGTACCTGTGTGACTCAGTGAGGTGTGATACCTGTGTGTCCCAGTGAGGTGTGATACCTGTGTGTCCCAGTGAGGTGTGCTACCCGTGTGTCCCAGTGAGCTGTGGTACCCCTGTGTCCCAGTGAGCTGTGATATCCATGTGTCTCAGTGAGCTCTGATACCCGTGTGTCCCAGTGAGCTGTCGTACCCGTGTGTCCCAGCGAGCTGTAATCCCCATGTGTCCAAGTGAGGTGTGGTACCCATGTGTCCCAGTGAGGTGTGGTACCCGTGTCTCCACGTGAGGTGTGATACCTGTGTGTCCCAGTGAGCTGTGATACCCGTGTGTCCAAGTGAGGTGTGGTAACCGTGTGTCCCGGTGAGCTGTGATAGCTATGTGTCA
>NW_025146033.1:0-1305 GCF_004010195.1 Chiloscyllium plagiosum | reverse complement strand
GCGCTGATGAAAGAACTCGAGGACCTTAGGCTCATCCGAGAGAGCGATATCTTTCTGGGCAAGACCTTCAGTGAGGTTATTACACCGACCATACCAGAAGAGAGCAGAAGAGAGCAGACGATGTGGAAGGCAGAGAGGAGACAGGTGCAAGAGACTCCGGGGGAAGTACCTGTCAGGAACAAGTTGAATCTTTTGGAAACAGTAGAGACAGATGACACTGCCATTCCGCCAGGCGGCCATGTCTGTCAATCAAAAGTTGGCGTGGAGACAGAGTGGTAGACTCGGACATCGCACAGAGCCGTGGTAATAGGGGACTCCACAGTGAGAGGAACTGACGGAGTTTTGTGGCAGCAGGCGGGACTTAAGGATGGTGTGTTGCCTTCCTGGTGCCAGGGTTAAAGTCATCACAGACAGAGTGCAGGAAATCCTCAAGGACGAAGGTGAAGAGCCAAACGTGGTGGCACATGTTGGCACAAATGATGTTGAGAAGAAGAGGAGGAACATACTACAGCGGGACTTCGGAGAACTAGGAAGAAGGCTGAAAATCAGGATGTCCAGGGTGGTTATCTCTGGTTTGTTTCCAGTTCCTCAGTCTAATGAGGCCAGAAACAGTGAGATAATGGACTTGAACGTGTGGCTGGGAACTGGTGCAGGAAGCAAGGATTTAAATTCTTGGATCACTGGGGTATGTTTTGTGGTAAGCATAAATTCTACAAGAGAGACGGTTTGCACCTCAATAGTTTGGAGACCAGCATTTTGGCAGGCAGGTTTGCTACTGCAACACAGCTGCGTTTAAACTAAGTAGGGGGTGGGGAAGGTGGAGGGGACAAACTGGATGTTTAAGAAGGAAATTGAAGGGAAAGTTAAAACAAGGGAAGTCAAGAAAGACAACTGTATCAATAAAGCAGAAAACGCAAAATGGGATCATACTGCAAGGTTGCGTGAAATAGGAGTTGATAAGAAGAGTGAGGGCAGGAACAAATTAAAAATACTTTAAATATGAATGCACGAAGCATGATAAATAAGATGGATGAGCTTGAGGCTCTTTTGAAAATTGGCAGATACCATATTCTGGTGATAACTGAGACGTGGCTTCAAGTGGACAGTGCTTACGAAATGAATATTCAAGGATACACGTGCTGTCGTAAGGATGTCGTAAGGACAGTGAATATCACCTCTTACCAACAGGGCTGTCGTAAGGACGTCGTAAGGACAGTGAATATCACCTCTTACCAACAGGACCACCCGACCCCGGCAGAGGGGTCGGGTGGTCCTGTTGGTAAGAGGTGATATTCACTCCCTTTT
>NW_025146032.1:0-1305 GCF_004010195.1 Chiloscyllium plagiosum | reverse complement strand
ATGACTCAGCAAAACAACTGAGAAAGAGCCAGATGCAGCCGCAGTGTGCCCAGTGCAGGGATTCTATAGGAACGGTTAAGAAACCATCAGCACCATTACATGCGTCTGAGGAGAAACACGCAGCAGTGGATGGGAATGGATGTAACGGGATGGGTCACCAATCACCACATTCAGGAACACGATGCTATCCCTGATTAACTGGCGAATTGAAAGAGACAAGCTTACACAGATAAGGAGCAGCAGGAGGCCTTTCCTCCCTTCGAGTCTGCTCCTTCTGCTCGCCCAGAGAACTGAAGCTGCTCTTTTCGACCATGCGTGCCTGAGAACTCAATTAAAATTGTTCCCCTCCTTCATGCTTTATAAAAATTACGAAGCTACAGTCTTTTCTTCAAGGAGCATATGGAAGGTAACCACAGCCTCTGGATTACACATTAACAACCCACAGTGTTCCAACCATTCTTTAGAACTGCTGGAAATGTACAGTAGAGTCAGGCCATTCCGCCCACTCAGTGAATTCGCTTTAACGCCCCTCAGCCTTTCCACAATCTCAAACAACCACTGGTTACTTCTGGCATTGAAAGAAGTAATTCAAGTCTGGATCGGCTGAATAAACAATCTATCTGTTCTCATCCCACTTTCCAGCAGATTGTCCCTTGAAGATAACTTCACTTAAGATGCAGATCCAAGTTTCCTTTAAATCAGTTGAACTTTGCCAACTGAAGCATTCCCTCCCCCCGAAACTGGGAAGTGAATTCCAGATATACGATCACCCTCTGGATGAAAGGGTTAGTCCTCATGTCCCTGTAACCCTTCCATCAATCAGTATACCTCTCGTACCCTTGGGAAATGATCCCCCATTCAGGGTGGCAGGTCTCCATTCAAGATGCAAATTACTTGGACGCTAAATCACATTACCTCTCTTTTTTGTCTGTTCTGGGGAAACTGAACCTGACCTGTCCTTCTTTCCTCAATGCTGCACTAATTTCCATGTGTTAGCAACATTCTTGTAAATCACCCCGTTCTCTCCTCAGTGTAATTCTGTCCTCGCTGTTAGTTAGTCACCAGTGGTTTGCATAAAACTGCAGCTGAGTGGTCCAATGTCTCATGTAATTCCAGTGTTACCGGTCTGGCAGGGGGAGAGGGAATTTGTTGTGGATTGGCTCTGGTGCAGGCTGACCGGACAGTAATTTGGGGAGTGGTAATATGGTATTATGTCTCAGCATGGATGTCTTGTCAGGATCTAGGGTATATAATGAAACTGTTGGGGCACATCTCTGATCGAAGTACAGGGTCAGTTAATCAGTT
>NW_025146031.1:0-1305 GCF_004010195.1 Chiloscyllium plagiosum | reverse complement strand
CCCCCTCCCTCCCTCCTCCTCCACATTCTCCTCAGTTTAGGGCACTGACGGTGAATGGCTGGTTAAATAAATATGCATAACTAGGAGATTTAGAGTCTCCACAGTTTAGGTCTGTGACTATGTGCGGGATGGATGCATACATATCAGTAACAGCTGATTTAGAGTCTCTTCAGTTTACAGCACTGACTCTGGGCTGGCCGGTTAAATAAATATATATATATAATCAGGAGATTTAGAGTCTCCTCAGGTTAGGGCACTGACTCTGTGCTGGCTGGTCTAATATATATAACCAGGAGATTTAGAGTCTCCTCAGTTGAGGGCGCTGACTCTGTGTTGGCTGGTTAAATAAATATATATAACCAGAAATTTAGAGTCTCCTCAGTTTAGGACACTGACTTGCTCTGGCGGGTTAAATAAATATATATAACTAGGCGATTTTGAGTCTCCTCAGTTTAGGCCTCAGTCTATGTGCTGGATGGATAAATACACATAAATTACCAGGAGTTTTAGAGTCTCCTCATTTTAAGGCACTGACTCTGTGCTGGCTGGTGGATGAACAGGAGATTTAGAATCTCCCCAGTTAAGTCACTGACTGTGTGCTGTCTGTTTAAATATATATAACCTGGAGATTTAGAGTTTCCTCAGTTAAGGCACTGAATGTGTGGTGGCTGGTTAAAATTTTTATAACCAGGATATTTAGAGTCTCCTTAGTTTGAGGCACTGACTCTGGGCTGGCTGGTTAAAAAAATAGGTATAACCAAGAGATTTAGAGTCACCTTGTTTCGGGCACTGACGTTTTGCTGGCTAGTTAAATAAATACATATAACCACGAGATTCAGATTCTCCTCAGTCTACAGCACTCACTCTGTGCTGGATGGTTTAATAAATATATATAAACCCAGGAGATTTAGAGTCTGCTCAGTTAAGGCACTGACTCTGTGCTGTCTGTTTAAATATATATAACCAGGAGATTGAGATATTCCTCAGTTTCGGGCACTGACTTTTTGCTGGCTTGTTAAATAAATTTTTAAAACCACGAGATTCAGGTTCTCCTCAGTCTAGAGCACTGACTCTGTGCTGGATGGTTTAATAAATATATACAACCAGGAGATTTAGAGTCTGTTCAGTTTAGAGCACTGACTTTTGCTGGCTGGTTAAATTTAAAAAAATAACAGGAGATTTAGAGTCTCCTCAGTCAAGGGCACTGACTCTGTGCTGTCTGATTAAATTAATATATATAACCAGGAGATGTAGAGTCTCCTCAGGTTAGGACACTGACTCTGTGCTGGATGGTTTAATAAATAC
>NW_025146030.1:0-1305 GCF_004010195.1 Chiloscyllium plagiosum | reverse complement strand
GGAAGTATTGCCTCACTCAGCAATTTCACCCCATCCTAAGAACGGTTTCATCATCAGATTCTGAACGCCAGATTTCTGACCGAATTCCAATTCCGTCATCTGCCGCGGCTGGATTCAAACTCAGGAGTCCCCAGGAACTGGGTTGATAGTCCAGTCCCTAATGGCACTCAGTTGTTGCTCCTTCAATCACCCTGCAATGGCACGTGAACTCGTTGGTGCCTCCGCAGGTGGGAGGAGCGGGTGAAGGCCTTCCCCACACTCTGTGCAGCCGAAGGGCTTCTCCCCAGTGTGGATCTGCTGGTGGATCTGGAGATTGGAGGAATCGCTGAACCCCTTCCTGCACTCAGGGCAGCTGAAGGGCCACTCCCCTGTGTGAACCCTCTGGTGTCTCAGCAGGATGGAGGAATTGCTGAAGGCCTTCCCGCACTCTGTGCAGGGGAATGGCCACTTCCCCATATGGATCCGCCGGTGGGTCAGCAGAATGGTGGAACTGCTGAAGGCCTTCCTGCACTCAGGGCAGCTGAAGGGCTTCTCCCCAGTGTGGAGACGCTGGTGCTTCCACAAGTTGCTCACCTGACTAAATCTCTTCCCGCACTTGGGGCAGGTAAACGGCCTCTCCCCCGTGTGGACCCGCTGGTGAGTCAGCAGGTGGGAGGAATTGCTGAAGGCCTTCCCACACTCGGGGCAGCTGTAGGGACTCTCCCCTGTGTGGACCTGCCAGTGGGTCAGCAGGTCAGAGGAATGTCTGAATGCCTTCTTGCACTCGGAGCAAGAAAACGGCCTCTCACCGGTGTGGAGTCGCCTGTGTGTCTGGAGGTTGAAGGAATTGCTGAAGGCTTTCCCGCACTCGGGACACGGGAACGGCCTCTCCCCTGTGTGGACCCGCTGGTAAGTCCGCAGGGCAGAGGCCTGGGTAAAGCCCTTCCCACACTCAGGGCAGCTGAAGGGCCTCTCTCTGGTGTGACTGCGCCGATGAGTTTCCAGGGCAGATGGGACATAAAAGCCTTTCCCGCAGTCACCACACTTCCATGGTTTCTCCACAGGGCGGGATACCTCAGGTTTTTCCATGGCCGAAGCTTCAGCCGCACACAAACGCATGTAGAGCCCCTTCGCACCGTGATTTCCTCTTAACAGGCGATATAGATGTTACACGCTCCACACTCAGTGCACTGCAGCAGTAGGTCTCTCATCCAGTCCCATTGATACTGGAAATGTACTCGAACAGGAACCAAAAAGCTTTGCTCCTTCTCACAGAATCGCAGTCAAAAATCGTTGTGGTCCTGATGGACTGAGTGACCGTCAGAC
>NW_025146029.1:0-1305 GCF_004010195.1 Chiloscyllium plagiosum | reverse complement strand
GAGAAGCAGAATACAGGTAGATATCGGATGGCGCATGATCTTAGACGGATCAATAGTGTTGTCTCCACTCCAACAGTTCAAGTGCCAAACCCCTACACTGCAATGTCTGTGCTGACCCCTGACCATAAGTGGTTCTCGTGCATTGATCTGGCCAACTCATCCTTCTGTTTGCCACTAGCTGATCATTTGAGGGACGTTTTCTCGTTCACCTACAAAGGCCAACAAGTACGTTACACAAGGGTCCCTCAAGGGTTTATTTTGTCACCAGGTATTTTCAGTCAGGTACTAAAATGGCAGCTGAAGGACCTAATACTCCCAAAGGGGGTGATACTGATCCAGTATGTGGATGACATTCTTCTGGCAGCACCCGATCATATTTCTTGTCTGGCAGCCACAAAGTTGTTGCTGATTCACCTGTATAACGTCGGTTTCAAAGTCTTGCGGGCTAAACTGCAATGCTGCAGACAAACGGTGTCTTTTCTAGGTAGAGTGATTTCCGCTAAGGGAACAGGTGTCTCTCCGTCCCATAGATCCTCCATTTTGCATCATATCAAACCAGTCACTGTAAAAGACATGCTCTCATTTCTTGGGTTGGCAGGATACAGCAGACAATTCATTGCATCATATGGGGAGCTCACTTTCCCTCTGAGGGCCATGGTAAATGAGCAAGGCATGAGAAATTTGTCGGCCCATTTGCAGTGGACCACGGAGGCAGACGAAAGTTTCATATCTCTTAAACAGGCCCTAACGCGGGCTGCTGATTTAGCAGTCCCGGATTATAAAGAGCCATTTTTCCTCGATATTTCTGAAAACTTACACACAATAAATGGTGTTCTTTTTCAGAAAGGGGGAGGCAGGCAGGTGCTGATGTATGTAAGTGTTACCCTTGACCCAGTAGAGGACAGACACCCGCCATGTACAAGACATGCAGCAGGGGTAGCAAAAATTCTCCAAAAGGTAGGACACATAGTCATGGGCCATTCACTAACGGTACTGACGACACACAGTATAGTGGCCTATGTGAACTCAACAGCCTTCACAATGACGTCACTGCAGCAAACCAGGTTAGAGAAAACCCTGAATGCACCACATATAATTTTCACACATGAAGGAATCAACATGGCTGACAACATGGGAGAAGGAGAACCACACATGTGTGAGGAAAGGGTACAGATAGATGGCAAAGTCAGGGCAGACTTACAGGCAATTCCACTAGTAGACCCAGAAGAAGTGCTGTTCACAGATGGTTGCTGTTACAGACATCCAACTGAAGGACTAAAAGCAGCCTATGCAGTGGTGCGACAG
>NW_025146028.1:0-1305 GCF_004010195.1 Chiloscyllium plagiosum | reverse complement strand
GCAGTGCTAACCACTGTGCCACCGTGCCGCCACAATTTAATGCAAAATATTAGGTACATGATTCAATAGAGAGTAACAGGAAGAGGAATGAAAACAGGGTAAGAGAGAAATGGTTAAATACAGGGGAATAGAGAATATTGAATGCAGATAAAGACAGAATTAAGTCAAGAGTAGTAAGGTAGGATGGACGGTGGTTCACTGTTTTCCACTGCTGCCAAACAGTGCGAGAAACCCTGATTCGATTCCAGCCTCGGGCGACTGTCTGTGTGGAGTTTGCACGTTCTCGTTGTGTTTACTTGGGATCCCCATGGGTGCTCCAGCTTACTTCCATAACTCAAAGGTATGCAGGTTCAGTAATTTTGCCATGCTAATTTAGGCATAATTTTCAGGAATGTGTAGGCTAGGCACATTAGTCGGGGATAAACGTAGTTAATAGGGTAGTGAAATGGGTTTGAAAGTGATACTCTTTGTAGGGTTGGTGTGAACTTGTTGGGGCGAAGGGCCTGTTTCCACAATGTATGGAAACTGTGATTTACTAATTACAGACTAATAAGAACAGAATTAAATACTGGGCAATGAATAGGGTGGATTGAATTACAAGAATAGCTGAAATACAGGGTAAAAGGGAGAGGCTTAAATACAGAGAGAGAGATAAGGTGAATGACACAGCAATCAGCTGAGAATGAAACATTTGGGAAGAATACGGGTTACACACAAGGTATAAGAGATACGATTAACAGGGAAAAGTTTGCATACAGGGAAACATAAACGCTGAAATGCAGGGAAATGGAGTGGAATAAATACAGGGAAATCGAGACTATTTCCAGCTTTAATCAACTTGCGTGGGAGGTGTTGGGCATTACCTTCTTTTCAAATTTCCAGACATTAACATTGAGCCGTGGCTCTCACCACGTCTAGCCCCGCAATTAGTTGCCTCCATGTTGCGCTGAGTCCCGGGAACAGCTCTCTCCAACTCACCGATTGCTCCCTCATTCCCAAGGGAGAACAAACCAGGTTCTATATAACTGCAGCATTACGTCTGCGGCCTAATATGGGATGAGAGAATTATTGTCTCGGACATCATTCTTTGCCCATCCCAGGGAGCAGTCAAGAGTAAACCGCATTACTGTCGGTGTAGAATCACATTAGGTCAGACCAGATAAGGATGGCAATTTCCTCCCCGAAGGGCATGAGTGAAACTGTTCTTGTTGATTTAATTTTCCTCGAAATTACTGAGGCAAAATGACGAATCAATGTGTTGGTTATTTCTCTGTAACCATTGACAATATCCAATGTACATTTCAT
>NW_025146027.1:0-1305 GCF_004010195.1 Chiloscyllium plagiosum | reverse complement strand
TGGGGGTAGCAGGGAGGGACAGAGATGTCAGGGGAGGGCGGGTAGAGGTCGAGAGCGATTGGGGAAAGGGCAGAGGGCGAGAGCAACTGCGGGGTTTGTGGCTGTGGCAGGAGGGAAGAATGTGACAGCAATGGGGGTGAAACAGCATAGCAGAGAGGGACAGCAGGGAAGGGCAGGCAGACGTCGAGAGCCACCGCGGGAGGTGTGGCAGTAAGAAAGTGAGAGAGACGTGTGTGAGAATGATCGAGGGCCCGAGAAATGGCAGGGGAAGAGCAGAGCGTAAGAACAACATATCAAGAAGGGTCACAGCGCAAGGAGATGTGACAGAGCGTGACGGCGATGGGGGAGGTAAGAAGGCGAAAGTGAGAGCGAAGGGTGTGCGGGGGCGTGAGCAAAAGAGAGAGAGAGAGGGAGAAGTGGCAGGATGTGGTCAGAGCACGAGGAGAGAGGGAGAAAAGGGGAGAAGAAAGGAAATGAGATCATTATGGATCAGAGATTTCATTTTGGTAAATGATACAGGGCTATGGGGAGAAAGCGGAGCAAGCAGATTAGTTTGGGGATTGATACAGGAGTGTGGGAAGAGAGAGGGGCAGTGCAATTCATTTACCGGTTGATACAGGGATGTAAAATGAAGGGGACAAAGGCACTCACCACTCTCATTGACATTTCGTAGATTTCACCTAGACAACGGACCATAATTGTAATCTCTCGGGGAATAGTCGAGCAACCGTCGGGGAAACAGGTTTTAAAATCTCACAAGCACCGTGCCTTCATTAAAGTACTTTACCCTCGTCTTAACAGGGCACATTCATGGGATGAGTAGGTAGACGGGTGATGAAGATGGCGAATGGTGGGGGAGGTGGTGTCAATAGGCAATGGTAAGTGAGCTGACGAATAGGGAGACTTGCAGTGTCTTTTCAATCTTTGTGTTTTTCTTTCATAAACTGCAGATCCTGTTTGTATATCGGTGATTGGGGTACAGCGACGTCAGACGAAGAGGAGCCCAATGACTGGTTCCTGGTGAAGGCAATCGGTGTGAACAAGTGACCAGTTTTCAACAGGGACGACTCTCCATTTGATCACAATGTCGCGATTCATTGTGAAGACACCGAGGATAGTCTGGGCTGTGACCAGGGCGTGGAGAAGCTTCATGAGACCCTCGAGAGGAATGAGTGCAAACAGCAGCTAAGGTAAGACAGTTTGTTTTAAAATTACTTACCGGTAGCGGGCAGCGGTGTTTTTTTCTCTCGTTACAGAAAGAGCGGGAGCAGTAGGGGGAAGTGACGAAGAGCAGAGGGGCGCCCG
>NW_025146026.1:0-1305 GCF_004010195.1 Chiloscyllium plagiosum | reverse complement strand
CAAAATAAATGCCATCATTGCAATTGCCTTCCTAACTACTGACTCAATCTGCAAGTTTACCTTTAGAAAGTTGTTGCCAGAGTTGGATGATTTGAGCTATAGGGAGAGGCTGAATAGGCTGGGGCTGTTTTCCCTGAATCTGTGGAATTCTTTATGACGAAGCACTATCAGGACTGGCTCACTGTTGAGGGAATCAAGGCTAATGGGGAAAAGGAAGGAAAGTGGGCTTGAAGATTATTAGATCAGCCATGATCTTATTTGAATGGGGGCATGGGTTTGATGGGCTGAATGACCAACTTCTGCTCCATCACCCTATTGCCATTTTTTAATGAACCTATGCAGACAGGTCACAATGTATGCCTGATGTGGGTGAGGCTGGAACCTGAACCTTCTGGCTCATTGGTAAGGAGCATACCACCGCACTACAAATACAGTGGGAGTGTAGCTGATATTTTTAGTCAACCTGTTCAGAAATGTTACGACACACCTATGGACCAGGTAGAGGTGGTACCTGAGCCTTCTAGTCCAGAGATATGGAGACTACCACTGGGCCATAAGAGCCCAATGACACAACATTGTTGTTATTTATGAATCAATCTGTTCAGAGATGTTATCTCATGCCTCTGGAGCAGATGGGATTTGCACCCAGGCCACCTAGCTCTGAGTCAGGGACAGTACCACCACAGCACAAGAATCCTAACACAACATTGTATCTGCCCTACCACAGTTTTTTTAACACATGTAGCAAATCTCTTTTCAACTTTCTTTAAGGAGAACAACATTCTCCAGTTATATTCATAACTGAAATCCCTCCTCTCTGGAACAGTTTTCATCGTTCTTTTTATATATCCTTTCTAAGGCTTTCACAACCTTTAGAATTATATGCATAATTTAATATTGGTCCATGGTGATGCTGGGATGATCATTTGTAAGACTTTGGAAGAGATTATGGAAATATTTAAGGTCAATTGCAATTAACTCAATTTGTTTTAATTTGATAATGTTCGAATGCCTATCACCTCACTCTCAAGGGCAATTTGGGATGGACACTAATGCCCTAGCAAAAAATGCCCACATTCTGTGAGCAAAGAAATAAAAACATTATTCAGAACAGATGTCTGGAATTGCATCCAATTCACTACCACATTTTTAAAACCTGATAACATTCTAATTGTAATTAACTCACTTAACTTTGAAAAGGAAAATGGGTATTTTTATCAGTCTGCAACATATTTCTGTTAAGGGATCAGGCCAAAGAACCACGAGCTTTCGGTGCCTTTTCTTTGCAACAATTTGTGAGCAGCA
>NW_025146025.1:1115-1305 GCF_004010195.1 Chiloscyllium plagiosum | reverse complement strand
AGGGAGTTCCAGGATTTCCAACCAATGGCACTTTTTGTAACTGAGATGTTTTTCCAAGCCAGGGTGGCGAGTGGCTTGATGTGGCATTGTCAACTGGTGCCCCGTGTATCTGCTGTGCTCAGTGTTCCACGCGATAATGCTGTGGTTCTGGAAGCTGCTCTGTGAGGAATTTTGGGGAATTCTACAGTGC
>NW_025146025.1:0-993 GCF_004010195.1 Chiloscyllium plagiosum | reverse complement strand
TTTCACAGCTGGACATCCAGTGATTACACAGATGTGGTGTACAAGTCTGTTGGTTGCTCAAATGACCATGAACGTTTCACTAGATTCACCTTTTCACGGATATTATGCTGAGACACCTCACGCGACTGTTCCACTTTCTCGTCAACATTTCATCTGCAAAAACTGGGAACGAGCTGATGGGACATAGATTGTGCTGCAGATGGTTAGACATAGCGCAGTGTCATTTACTGCACACTGATTCTGTTTGGCTTAATGCATGGGTTTCTCTGAATGTGTGTGTGCATTATCGTGTGTTCGTGTCTCTGTGATTCTGTGTGTGTCTACCCATCTATCTCTTCCTGACTATCTGTGGTTATGTGAGTGTGTTTGTGTCTATTGTGTGTATTAGTGTGTGTCTCCATGTTTATGTATCTCTGGGTCTGTACCTATGTGCAACCTCTGTTATTTTCGGGATTGTAACAATTGAAATGTGGTTTAAACCCCAATATATCTCTCCCTCTGACTATTCCTCTTGGGCGTGAAGTGATACATTGCTTTTTGTTATGTTTGAACGTGTGTGTGTGTGTATATTTGTGTGTGTGTGTTTTGTGCCTGTCTCTGTGTGTGTGTGACAGACGGAAATACGTACAGATACTCAGACACAATCACATATACAGAGAGATGTGCAGAGACACATTCAGACAGAAACACACATACCGACTTAAAGAGACACACGTGCACATACAGTCACACAGACATTCACACACAAGAGCACAGATGTTGATGGAGACAGCAAAAGTGATACTATTAGAATTTCTTGTTCCTAAAAATAAATGAGAAATTAATAGATTTTTGGATTGTTTGACTTTACAGGACGTTTGTCCATAATTTCGTCCAGACAGCTGCGCCTTTAACAAGTTTTTGAACGAAATAAGAGAAAGGTGGTTTAGTTCGTAGAGTGCGAGGTTAATGTTGAAAGGGTGAAAGCAATTTGAATCGATGAACCTATTTTAC
>NW_025146024.1:0-1305 GCF_004010195.1 Chiloscyllium plagiosum | reverse complement strand
ATACATAAGGACGGTGAAAAGTGCACACAGACATATTCTCCACCACCATCTGCAACAAGACAGATTCCCTTCCATTACCTTGGCCATACACCAGTCAGAATCTGTCAGCTCCTAAAGAAATTATCCACTCTGATGGAGAATGGGGAAACTGCTATCCAGCCAGTGAATGACCTTTACTGTCTGAAGCCTGAACCTGTTGCTGTTCCTGGTGAGTCATGGTTCAGCCCCAGTGTATTGGAAGGTAGCGGGTGGAAGCCCTGCATGAAAAAAGGGAGACAGAAAGCAGGAAGCACAGGCCGGTTAGCTTAACATACCACAGGGAAACTGCTGGAAGGTATTATTCAACCAGATTCAGCAGCTCACATTGATCAGTTGAAGATAATCTGGCAGAGTCGACATTGTTGTGTGTGTCCATTGAATTTCTTTGAGGATGAAACATGTGTCATTAATAAAGGGACTGCCCTGTGCTTACCTTTTATCCCATAAAATGACCCAGCAAATGTCATGGCAGGAGGCAAAGGCTCACATTGTGGTGGGGTAATGATTACACGGGAGCCATGTTGTTTATTGAAATGGAAAGCAATGGGGAGCAGCACTTACATATCCGATAGTGTTGGGGCTTGAAGCAGCACTTACATATCCGATAGTGTTGGGGCTTGGAGCAGCATTTATATATCCGATAGTGTTGGGACTTGAAGCAACACTTACATATCCGATAGTGCTGGGGCTTGAAGCAGCACTTATATATCCGATAGTGTTGGGGCTTGAAGCAACACTTACATATCCGATAGTGTTGGGGCTTGAAGCAACACTTACATATCCGATAATGCTGGGCCTTGAAGCAACACTTACAAATCCGATAGTACTGGGGCTTCAGGCAACACTTACATATCCGATAGTGCTGGGCTTGAAGCAACACTTACATATCCGATAGTGCTGGGGATTGAAGCAGCACTTACATATCCGATCGTGCTGGGACTTGAAGCCACACTTACATATCCGATAGTGTTGGGGCTTGAAGCAACACTTACATATCCGATAGTGCTGGGGTTTGAAGCAGCACTTACATATCCGACAGTGCTGGGGCTTGAAGCAACACTTACAAATCCGATAGTGCTGAGGCTTGAAGCAACACTTACATATCCGATAGTGTTCGGGCTTGAAGCCACACTTTCATATCCGATAGTGCTGGGGCTTGAAACAACACTTACATATCCGATCGTGCTGGGGCTTGAAGCCACACTTACATATCCGATAGTGTTCGGGCTTGAATCAACACTTACATATCCGATAGTGTTGGGGCTT
>NW_025146023.1:0-1305 GCF_004010195.1 Chiloscyllium plagiosum | reverse complement strand
TGATGCGCTCCCTCAGTACTGACTCTCTGGCAGTGTGGAAGTAGTCCCATACTGACCCTCCGACATTGTGGACCAATCTCAGGATAAAACCTCCGACAGTACAGCACTTCATCACAAATGACACTCTGACAGTACAGCACTGCCTCAGTACTGACTCATTGACAGTGTATCACTCCCTCAGTACTGACCCTCTGCCTCGGTCCTGCACCTCTGACAGTCCAGCAGTGCCTCAGTACTGTCTATCTGACAGTGTAGCACTCTCTCTGTACTAACCCTCTGCCAGTGTAGCACTCTCTCTGTACTAACCCTCTGCCAGTGTAGCACTCTCTCTGTACTAACCCTCTGCCAGTGTAGCACTCTCTCTGTACTAACCCTCTGCCAGTGTAGCACTCTCTCTGTACTAACCCTCTGCCAGTGTAGCACTCTCTCTGTACTAACCCTCTGCCAGTGTAGCACTCTCTCTGTACTAACCCTCTGCCAGTGTAGCACTCTCTCTGTACTAACCCTCTGCCAGTGCAGCAGTGCCTCAGTACTGTCTATTTGACAGTGTAGCACTCTCTCTGTACTAACCCTCTGACAGTGCAGCACTCCCTCAGTACTGACCCGCTGTCAGTTAAGCACCCGCTCGGTACTGACTCGCTGACAGTGCAGCACCCGCTCGGTACTGATCCTCTGACAGTGCAGCACTCTCTCAATACTGACCATCTGACTGTGGGGAAAGCCCTCAGTACTGACCCGCTGATAGTTCAGCACCCGCTCGTTACTGACTCTCTGACAGTGCAGCACTCCCTCAGTACTGACCCTCTGACAGTGCAGCACTCCCTCAGTACTGACCCTCTGACAATGCAGCACTCTCTCTGTCCCGACCCTCTGAAATAGCACTCACTCGGAACTGACACTCTCACTGTGTAGCGCTCCCTCAGTACTAACCTTTTGATAGTACATGCTCCCTCAGTTCCTCCCCTATGACAGTGTAGTGCTCGTTCAGTACTGACCCTCTGATGATGCAGAACTCTCAGACTACAGAGCTTCAGACAGTGCGGCATTCCCTCTGGACTGAACCTCTGACAGCGAGGTGCTCCCTCACTACTGACTGTCCGACAGTGCGGTGATCACTCAGTGCTCACCCTCTGGCAATGCAGCAGCCCCTCAGTACTGACCCTCTGACAGCGCAGTGATCCCTCAGTGCGGACCCTCTGACAGTGCGGCACTCACTCAGTACTGACGCTCACACAGTGCAGAACTTCCTCAGTACTGACCATCTGCCACTGCGGCAGTGCCCCCATACCGACCGTGTGACAGTGC
>NW_025146022.1:0-1305 GCF_004010195.1 Chiloscyllium plagiosum | reverse complement strand
TGTAACTATTTGAGGCTCAATCCCTGTCACTGACTGAGATTCAATCCCTGTCACTGACTGAAGTTTAATCCCTGTCACTGACTGAGATTCAATTTTTGTAACTGACTGAGATTCAATCCCTGTTACTGATTGAGGCTCAATCTCTGTCACTGACTGAGGTTCAATCCCTGTCACTGACTGAGGGTTAATCCCTGTCACTGATTGAGATTTAATTCCTGTCACTGACTGAGGCCTCAATACCTGTCACTGATTGAGATTCAATCCCTGTCACTGACAAAGGTTCAATCCCTGTTACTGACGGAGGTTCAATCCCTGTCACTGTCTAAGATTCAATCCCAGTCACAGACTGAGATTGAATCCCTGTCACTAACTGAGATGCAATTCCTACCACCGACGAAGAGTCAATCCCTGGCACTGAGTAAGATTCAATTCCTGTCACTGACTGAGATACAATCCCTGTCACTGACTGAGATTCAATCCCTGTCACTGACTGAGATTCAATTCCAGTCACTGGTTGAGATTCAATCCCTGTCACAGACAGAGATTCAATTTCTGTAACTGACTGAGATTCAATCCCTTTTACTGATTGAGGCTCAATCCCTGTCACTGATTGAGGCTCAATCCCTGTCACTGACTGAGGTTCAATCTCTGTCACTGACTGAGCGTCAATCCCTGTCACTGACTGAGGTTAAATCCCTGTCACTGACTGAGATACAATTTCTAAAACTGATTGAGATTCAATCCCTGTCATGACTGCGATTCAATCCCAGTCACTGATTGAGATTCAATCTCTGTCACTGACTCAGGTTCAATCCTTGTCACTGACTGAGGTTCAATCCCAGTCACTGATTGAGATTCAATCTCTGTCACTGACTAAGGTTCAATCCCAGTCACTGACTGAGGTTCAATCCCTGTCACTGTCTGAGATCCAATTCCAGTCACTGACATGAGATTCAATCCCGGTCACTGACTGAGTTCCATCCCTGTCACAGACTGAGATACAATCCCTGTCACTGCCTGAGATTCAATCCCTGTCACTGACTAAGGTTCAATCCCTGTCACTGACCCTGTCACTGACTGAGATTCAATTTCTGTAACTGACTGAGATTCAATCCCTCTTACTGATTGAGGCTTAATCCCTGTCACTGACTGATGGTCAATCCCAGTCACTGACTGAGATTCAATCCCTGTCACTAACTTTGATTCAATCCCTGTCACTAACTGAGATTCAATCCCTGTCACTGTCTGAGGGTCAAACCCAGTCACTGACTCAGGTTCAATCCCTGTCACTGATGGATGTTCAAT
>NW_025146021.1:0-1305 GCF_004010195.1 Chiloscyllium plagiosum | reverse complement strand
GGATATCTGTTCTTCTTATAAATTAACCTCTTGATCCATCAATTCGATTCTAATCTGTAACTCACGCTTGTTTATGTGTTATTCTAATTATAAACCACCCAAAAACCTTCGATTAGATTCCAGTCTGTAACACACTCCTGAGGATCTGTTATGCGACATATAAACACCCCGCACCCCTTGATTAAATTCCAATCTTTGACTGATTTCCATTTATCTACGACTCTCTACATAAACCACCTCAAACCCTCAGTCAGATTTTGTTTTGCAATTCATGGCTCGGTATGTTTAATTCTGTGGAAAAACTACCATGAACCCAATCAATTAGATTCCAAGGTGCAACTCACTTCCATAAGTCTGTGCTTCCTGTTCTGAAACACCCCAAATGGTGCAAACGGGGTAAGCCCAGTGCAGGAAAACAGGTCAGCATGGAGCAGTTGGATCGAAGGACCTGTTTCTGTGCTGTATGACTCTATAATTTCTATCATCTCGATAACTCACTCCTGAATAACTGTTACTCTGTATAAAACCACAATGAACTATTCAATTTGATTCCAGTCTGTAACACAGTCCTGGGTATCTGACACTCTGTGTATAAACCATCCCCAATACACCTGATTAGATCCCTGCCTGCAACTCATTCCCAGGCATCAGTTACTGAACCAACCCCCAAAGCTCGATTAGATCCAAGTCTGTAACTCACTCTCCGGTATCTGTCATCATGTATACAACGTCTACTCCCGAACCCCACATCACCCCAACACCGAATAGATTCCTGTCTGTAACTCTCTTCTGAACTCTATGTTATTCCATATATAAATCGCCCAGAATTGAATTAGATTTATGTCTGTACTCAATCCCCGGTACCTGTTACTCTCTGTGAAAGTCCCCACGGAACCCTCAATTAGGTTCCATGCGGTAACTCACTCCTGGGTATCTGTTATTTGATATATAGACCTCCTGAACCCCTACTGAGTGGAAGAGTGAGTGAGAACGAGTGAGAGAACGTAAGTGTGCATGTGTGTGGGTGTGTGAAAACGTGTGTGTGTGTGAGAGCATGTGAGTGTATGCGCATGTATGTGTGAGTGTTTCTGTGTTACTGTTTGTTAACGCATGTGTTAGTGCGCGTGTAGGTGTCAGCTCATGTGTGAGATTGTGTCTGTATGTGTGAGAGAGTTAGGAGTTCCATCATAAAATCATTGACACTCAAACCTTTCACTCAAACGGACACACACACACAGACACAAATAGGCACATTTGATGGAAATATAGACATAGAAGATGGATATAGAGAGTTATATCTGGGAG
>NW_025146020.1:0-1305 GCF_004010195.1 Chiloscyllium plagiosum | reverse complement strand
GGAGGCTGGTACAATTACAATATTTAAGAGGCAACTGGATGGGTATATGAATAGGAATTTTTAGAGGGATATGGGTCAAGTGTTGGCAAATGGGACGAGATTAGGTTAGGATATCTGGTCAGCATGGACAAATTGGACCGAAGGGTTTGTTTCCCTGCTGTACATCTCTATGACTCTAAGATCGTGGCAGCAAATTTGCCAGATGTCTCATAAAACATTATGAGCAAAGTTAAGGATGCATCTTACAATGATTACAATGCTTATTCAATGTTCTCCTCTTGTAAGATATAACATTTCACCTTAAATTGGTATTCTTGCAAATTGCCCTGATGAGTGCAACACAAATATTTTGTCAAATATATCTTTTTTCATGAATACAATGCTTTTTATTATTGCAATGCTTTTTTATTACACTGCTTGTATTACAATGTTTGTCATGAAATCATTTTTGTTATTGCAATTCTTTAATACAATTGTTACAACAATGCTTTTATTATTATAACATCTGTTGCTATGAGAATTTTATTATTTCAATGGTAATTGTTATGATGATATTTTATTGTTGTTACAATTGTTATTGTTAGTACAATCTGTTGCATTGCAATTAAATTGTTGTTCCAATTTTCAATGGCTATTATTGCAATCTTTGTTGGTATTACAGTGGCTATTATTAAATCAGCTTTCATTGTAATAGTTATTACTTTTTCAATCATTTATTGTAATGATTATTAATTTTTCAATCTTTGTTGCTTGCAATAGTTATTATTTTTTCAAACACTGTTGCTATTGCAATGGTTATTAATTTCTCAATCTTTGCTGTTATTGTAATGCCTATTAATTTTTCAAATGCTGCCCCATTTGGAATAGTTATTAATTTTTCAATCTCTGTTGTTATTGTAATAAATATTTCTAATCTTTGTTATTTGAAAGGGTATTATTTTTACCATCTTTGTTGTTATTTCAATGGGTGTTATTTTTACAATCTTTGTTGTTACTGCTACGGGTGTTATTTTTACAAAGTTTGTTATTATTGCAATGGGTATTGTTTTCGTCGATTTTCCTGCTCCTCGGATGCTGCCTAACCTGCTGTATTTTTCCAGCACCACACTCTTGACTCTAATCTCCAGCATCTGCAGTACTCACTTGCACCTATAATTTTTACCATGTCTTTTGCTATTGCAATGGGTATTATTTTTACAATGTTTGTTGCTATTGCAATGGGTATAATTTTTACCATGTCTTTTGCTATAGCAATGGGTATTATTTTTACCAAGAGTCTAGATTAGAGTGGTGCTGGAAAAGCAC
>NW_025146019.1:0-1305 GCF_004010195.1 Chiloscyllium plagiosum | reverse complement strand
TACCTCAGATAGTGCTCCATCAATATGTCAGATAGTTCTCCCTCAGTACCTCAGATAGTTCTCCCTCAATATCTCAGATAGTTCTCCCTCAATACCTCAGATAGTCCTCCCTCAATACTTCAGATAGTGCTCCCTCAATACCTCAGAAAGTGCTCCATCATTACCTCAGATAGTTGTCCCTCAGTACCTCAGATATTGCTCCCTCAGTAGCTCAGAGAGTGCTTCCTCAATACCTCTGAAAGTGCTCCCACAATATCTCCGATAATTCTATCTCAATACGTCAGATAGTGCTCCCTCAATACCACTGAAAGTGCTCCATAATTCCCTCAGAAAGTGCTCCATCAATACCTCAGACAGTGCTCCCTCATTACGTCTGAAAGTGCTCCCTCAGGACATCAGAAAGTGCTCACTCATTACCTCAGAAAGTGCTCCATCAGTACCGCAGATATTTCTCCCTCAGTTCCACAGATAGTTCTCCCTCAGTACCTCAGAATGTGCTCCCTCAATATCTCAGATGGTGCTCCCTCAATACCTCAGATAGTTCCGCCCAATACCTCAGAAAGTGCTCCATCATTACCTCAGATAGTTCTCCCTCAGTACCTCAGAAAGTGCTCCCTCAAAACCTCAGATAGTTACCCCAAATACCTCAGAAAGTGCTCCCTCAGTACCTCAGATAGTTCTCACTCAGTACCTCAGATAGTGCTCCCTCAATACCTCAGATAGTTCACCCTCAGTGCCTCAGATATTGCTCCCACAGTACCTCAGATAGTTCTCCCTCAGTACCTCAGATACTTCTCACTCAGTACCTCAGAAAGTGCTCTCTCAGAACCTCAGATAGTTCACCCTCAGTAGCTCAGAGAGTGCTCCCTTAGTACCTCAGATAGTTCTCCATCAGCACCACAGATAGTTCTCCCTCAGTACCTCAGAGAGTTCTCCCTCAATAACTGAGATAATTCTCCCTGAATACCCCAGATCCTTCTCCCTCAATACGTCAGATAGTTCTCCCTCAGTACCTCAGATAGTGCTCCCTCAGTACCCAGAAATTGTTCCCTCAGTACCTCAGATAGTTCTCCCTCGGTACCTCAGATAGTGCTCCCTCAATACCTCAGAAAGTGATCCCCCAGTACCTCAGATAGTTCTCCCTCAGTACCTCAGAAAGTGCTCCCTCAATACCTCAGATAGTTTTCCTCAGTACCTCAGATAGTTCTCCCTCAGTACCTCAGATAGTGCTCCCTCAATACCTCACATAGTGCTCCCTCAATACCTCAGGAAGTGCTCCCTCAGTACCTCACATAGTTCTCCATC
>NW_025146018.1:0-1305 GCF_004010195.1 Chiloscyllium plagiosum | reverse complement strand
AGTTACTGGGCTGAGACCGCCTCTCAGTACAGGACTGTAATGACGGGTCGTTACTGGGCTCAGACCGCCCCTCAGAACAGGACTGTAATGCCTGGTAGTTATTGGGCTGATATCATCCCTCAGTACAGGGCTGCAATGCCGTGTAGTTATTGGTCCGAGATTGCCCCTCAGTACAGGACTGCAATGCCGTGTAGTTATTGGGCTGAGATCGCCCCTCCGTACAGGACTGTAATGCTGGATAGTTACTGAGCTGACACCGCCCCTCAGTCCAGGACTGTATTGCTGGGTAGTTATTGGGTTGAGATCATCCCTCAGTACAGGACTGCAATGCTGGGTAATTACTGGGCTGAGATCGCCCCTCAGTACAGAGCTGCAATGCTGGGTAATTACTGGGCTGAGATCGCCCCTCAGTACAGGGCTGCAATGCTGGGTAGTTACTGGGCTGAGATTGCCCCTCGGTACAGGGCTGCAATGCCGTGTAGTTATTGGTCCGAGATTGCCCCTCAGTACAGAGCTGCAATGCTGGGTAATTACCGGGCTGAGATCGCCCCTCAGTACAGAGCTGCAATGCTGGGTAGTTACTGGGCTGAGATCGCCCCTCAGTACAGGGCTGCAATGCCGTGTAGTTATTGGTCTGAGATCGCCCCTCAGTATAGGGCTGCAATGCCGTGTAGTTATTGGTCTGAGATTGCCCCTCAGTACAGGACTGCAATGCCAGGTAGTTTCAGGGCTGAGATTGCCGCTTGGTCCAGGACTGCAATGCTGGGTAATTACTGGGCTGAGACTGCCCATTGGTACAGGACTGCAATGCCGAGTAGTTACAGGGCTGGGACCACCCCTCAGTACAGGGCTGCAATGCCGGGTATTTACTGGTCTGTGACTGCCCCTCAGTACAGGGCTGCAATGCCGTGTAGTTATTGGTCTGAGATCGCCCTTCAGTACAGGGCTGCAATGCCGTGTAGTTATTGGTCTGAGATCGCCCCTCAGTACAGAGCTGCAATGCCGGGTAGTTACTGGGCTGAGACCGCCCCTCAGTACAGGGTTGCAATGTCGGGTATTTACTGGGCTCAGATCGCCCTTCAGTACAGGACTGCAATGTTGGGTAGTTATTGGTCTCAGACCGCCCCGCACTACAGAACTGCAATGCCGGGTAATTACTGGTCTGAGACTGCCCCTCAGTACAGTACTGTAATGCCGGATAGTTCCTGGGCTCAGACCGCCCCTCAGTACAGGACTGCAAAGCTGGGTAGTTACTGGGCTGAGGCCCCCCTCAGTACAGGACTGCAATGCCAGGTAGTTTCAGGG
>NW_025146017.1:0-1305 GCF_004010195.1 Chiloscyllium plagiosum | reverse complement strand
CAGAACAGCGTGGAGATTTCAGCGCGGATATCAGGGCGTGTGCAGAACAGCGTGGAGATTTCAGCGCGGATATCAGTATGGGGGCAGAACAGCGTGGAGATTTCAGCGCGGATATCAGGGCGTGTGCAGAACAGCGTGGTGATTTCAGCGCAGCTCTCAGTACGTGGGCAGAATGGCGTGGAGATTTCAGCGCGGATATCAGTACGTGGGCAGAACAGCGTGGAGATTTCAGCGGGGATATCAGTATATAGGCAGAACGGCGTGGAGATTTCAGTGGGGACATCAGTATGTGGGCAGAACAGCGTGGAGATTTCAGTGGAGATATCAGTACGGGGGCAGAACAGCGTGGAGATTTCAGCGGGGATATCAGTATGGGGGCAGAACGGCATGGAGATTTCAGCGGGGATATCCGTACATGGGCAGAACGGCGTGGAGATTTCAGCGGGGATATCAGTATGGGGGCAGAACGGCGTGGAGATTTCAGTGGGGATATCAGTATGTGGGCAGAATGGCGTGGAGATTTCAGCGGGGATATCAGCCCGGGGGCAGAACAGCGTGGAGATCTCAGCAGGGATATCAGTACAGGGGCAGAATGGCATGGAGATTTCAGTGGGGATATCAGTATGGGGGCAGAACGGAGTGGAGATTTCAGCGCGGATATCAGTGCGTGGGCAGAACGGCGTGGAGATTTCTGTTGGGGATATCAGTATGGGGGCAGAACGACATGGAGATTTCAGCGGGGATATCAGTACGGGGGCAGAACAGCGTGGAGATTTCAGCGCGGATATCAGTACGTGGGCAGAACGGCGCAGAGATTTCAGCGCGGATATCAGTACGGGGGCAGAACGATGTGGAGATTTCAGCGCGGATATCAGTGCGTGGGCAGAACGATGTGGAGATTTCAGCGCGGATATCAGTATGTGGGCAGAACGGCGTGGAGATTTCAGTGGGGATATCAGTATGGGGGCAGAACAGCATGGAGATTTCAGCGCGGATATCAGTGCGTGGGCAGAACGGCGTGGAGATTTCTGTTGGGGATATCAGTATGGGGGCAGAACGACATGGAGATTTCAGCGGGGATATCAGTACGGGGGCAGAATGGCGCAGAGATTTCAGCGGGGATATCAGTACGTGGGCAGAATGGCGCAGAGATTTCAGCGCGGATATCTGTACGGGGGCAGAACGGCGTGGAGATTTCAGCGCGGATATCAGTATGGGGGCAGAACGACATGGAGATTTCAGCGGGGATATCAGTGCGTGGGCAGAACGGTGCAGAGATTTCAGCGCGGATATCAGTACGGGGGC
>NW_025146016.1:0-1305 GCF_004010195.1 Chiloscyllium plagiosum | reverse complement strand
ACACAGTATCGCTCTCCATGTGGTATCCCTCACCGTGTGGGTCTAATTGCTGCCTCTGTCAATGCCCTTCGCTCTTATAGTTACTCCAGATCCTGAGCCAACAGAATTTTCCACTCCAGAGAGACGCGGCAGCACAGGTCAGGGACGGAGTCTGGGACTTTCTAGAACCATTCGGCATGTGTAACTCTCACTACATCAGTATAAATTCCCATTCTGTCTATTTGTCTGTCTCCTGTAGGTGCTCAGGAAGGTCCTGACTCAAAAGACTTCACAGCTGCTGGGTGTCTCGTCCATCACCACATTGAAGATGGTTGGTCCGACAGAGAGAGACCATGGGCAGGGAGATCTGGATCCTTCAATAAATCCTGCCGCGAGGTAAGATCACTCACAGTGCAGAGAGCAATGAGAGGGCTCCATATATCGGCTAACAAGACATGACATAGATACAGTGCTGGAGGGGGAGCAGAGTACAGACACACCTCAGGCTCAACCACCACCCCTGCTGTAAGTTTTGTTGTACTGAGACAGTATCGGGAGTGTCACAGTTATCAATTCATTCCTGTGATGTCTTAGTGAGCATCAGTGCAACAGAGGGGAAGCAGGCTTCCCAAGAGAGGGTGAGAATGCTGCCTGGGATTTCTGTACCGTATTTCCCTCTCCAACATTGTATCTATGGCATGTCTCATGGACCGGTGTCTTCAATAATTTTTAACTCCTATAACAGTTCCTGTCCCTGTAACCTTCTCCCTTCCCTATAGTCCCTCCGCATGTTTGAAATGTACTGCATTCCAGCCTACCATCCCTATCTCTGTAACTTGCTTCAGTGTCTACAACATGCCTTATCTCGGTAGTCTCCTCCTCCAATGGCAGGGTCATGCAGCACGGAAACAGAACCTTTGCTTTGATCCAACTAGTCGATGCTGAACACGGTTCCTGAACGAGTCACGTTTCCCTATAATTGGCCCGTATCCCTTCAAACCTTCTCCTCTCCATGTATCCACCCAAATGTCTTTTCCATGTTGTCATTGTGCTTCTCTCCATCACTTCCCCTGGCAGCTCATTCAATGCTCTCTGTGAAAAATGTTCTCCTCTGATCCCTTTTAAGTCTTCCCTCTCCGACCTCATATTTATGCCCTCTAGATATGGACTCCCCTACCCTGGGGTAGAGACCTTCACTATTCGCCTTACCTGTACCCCTCATGGTTTATAAACCTTTATAAGGTCACCCCTCAGCCCAATGGAAATACAAAGGACAATGATATAAATATTTCCGCTCGTGTCCCTGCCACTACTTTGCTACAATGT
>NW_025146015.1:0-1305 GCF_004010195.1 Chiloscyllium plagiosum | reverse complement strand
CACACACACATATACACATACACACACACACCAGATATACACAGAACAAGGCAATAGTCAAATGAGTCCAGTCATCTGCAGCCACAGGCAGTCCTTTCAATATAAAGATATATATAGATCTCCTCCAGAGGGAGAGAATGCTCAGTGCCCGTTGCTACAAACTTGAAGCAAGAAGCAGACCTTATTCCCTCCGCAACTTCAAACCAGCCAGAAGCTTCAAAAGGGAATGGGCAGTGTCCGAGAGAGATGTGACATGAGGGTTGGACGCCGGCTGCGTTTGGAAGGGCGAGGGTCCCACGACCATCATTCCACAACGGAGCGCTGGGCAGCGTGCCGCTCGGATCTGGCAAGCGAGGATCTTTCCGACGAGCATCCGGACCCCCGTCGTTCTCCTTTCTACTCCGCGGGGCAGCGGATGGAGCCGAGGCACAAGGACGAGACAGAGTCTCCGGGATGTGTGACTGCCTGCCTGAGGCAGGGTTGGAGGCAGGTCTGCGGTGAGTGACGAGAGGGGGTGGGGGGGTGTGGGGGGTTGGAGGGGGTGGTGTGGGTGCCGGACATTGAGAGGCTTACACTGTCCTCCTCCGTCGCACCCAACTCCAACCACCCAACATCCGTCAGGCCCCCCCCCCCCGCCAGCGTGTCTGCCTTTTCCCAAGGCAAAGGGGCTCCCAGAGCCAGCTCTCTGCCACAAGCACAGATGCTGGAGTGAAAATGCTGCGTGGTGCTGACACTTTGTCAGGTTTAATTAACTTTCAGGCTGGCGCTATTACACAGGCGCGGCTGGTTTGTGAGATCAGGGGTTAAAGTGAACACAATCACAACCTGTCAGACGTTGCTCAGTGCGGTGAACCCTCTTAACGCTGACTCACAAAGAGGTGGGATCACGAACCTAACTGGAGGCTGTAGTGCACTAAGGGAGTGTTGGGCTCTCAGGGGGTCAGTACTGAGGGAGTGTCGCACTGTCAAAGGGGCAGTACGGAGGGAGTGCTGCACTGTCAGAGGGTCAGTACTGAGGGAGTGCCGCACTGTCAAAGGGGCAGTACGGAGGGAGTGCTGCACTGTCAGAGGGTCAGTGCTGAGGGAAGGCCGCACTATCAGAGGGACAGTACTGAGGGAGTGCTGCGCCGTCAGAGGGTCAGTGCTGAGGGAGTGCCGCACTGTCAGGGAGTCAGTACTGAGGGAGTGCCGCACTGTCAGAGGGTCAGTGCTGAGGGAGTGCCGCACTGTCAGGGAGTCAGTACTGAGGGAGTGCAGCACTGTCAGAGGGTCAGTACTGAGGGAGTGCCACACTGTCAGAGGGTC
>NW_025146014.1:0-1305 GCF_004010195.1 Chiloscyllium plagiosum | reverse complement strand
TCCCAGGTATCTGTTATTCTGTATATAAACCACACCGAACACCTCGATTAGATTCTCATCTATAACTCCCTCCCGAGGTATCTGTTATTCTGTATATAAACCACCCCGAAGCCCTTGATTAGATTCTAGTCTGTAACTCCCTCCCCAGGATATCTGTTATTCTGTATATAAACCACCCCAAACCCCTCGATTAGATTCTCGTCTGTAACTCCCTCCCGAGGTATCTGTTATTCTGTACATAAACCCCCCCGAACCCCTCGATGAGTTTCCAGTCTGTAACTCCCTCCCGGGGTATCTGTTATTCTGTATATAAACCCCCCCGAACCCCTCGATTAGATTCCAGTCTGTTATTCCCTCCCGGGTAAGTGTTATTCTGTGTATAAACCCCACCCCGAAACCCTCGATTAGATTCCAGTCTGTAACTCCCTCCCGGGGTATCTGTTATTCTGTATATAAACCAACCCGAACACCTCGATTAGATTCCAGTCTGTAACTCCCTCCCGGGTATCTGTTATTCTGTATATAAACCCCCGCCGAACCCCTCGATTAGATTCCAGTCTGTAACTCCCTCCCAGGAATCCGTTATTCTGTATATAAACCACACCGAACCCCTCGATTAGATTCCAGTCTGTAACTCCCTCCCGGGTATCTGTTATTCTGTATATAAACCCCAGCCGAACCCCTCGATTAGATTCCAGTCTGTAACTCCCTCCCAGGAATCCGTTATTCTGTATATAAACCATCCCGAACCCATTGATTAGATTCCAGTCTGTAACTCCCCCCCGGGGGAGATGTTATTCTGTATATAAACCACCCTGAACCCCTCGATTAGATTCCAGTCTGTAACTCCCTCCCGGGGTATCTGTTATTCTGTATATAAACCACCCTGAACCCCTCGATTAGATTCCAGTCTGTAACTCCCACCCCGGGGTATCTGTTATTCTGTACATAAACCACCCCGAACACCTCGATTCGATTCCAGTCTGTTATTCCTTCCCGGGTATCTGTTATTCTGTATATAAACCACCCTGAACCCCTCAATTAGATTCCAGTCTGTAACTCCCTCCCGGGGTATCTGTTATTCTGTATATAAACCCCACCCCGAACCCCTCGATTAGATTCCAGTCTGTAACTCCCTCCCCGGATATCTGTTATTCTGTATATAAACCACCCCAAACCCCTCGATTAGATCCCAGTCTGTAACTCCCTCCCGGGGTATCTGTTATTCTGTATATAAACCCCCCCGAACGCCTCGATTAGATTCCAGTCTGGAACTCCCTCACTGGGTATCTGTTATTCTGTATA
>NW_025146013.1:0-1305 GCF_004010195.1 Chiloscyllium plagiosum | reverse complement strand
CCCTGCTAAGACATTGGCTGCTTTCCAGCTTAGTTTAGGCCAATCCTTTTTGAACAGGTTTTTTCTATTCGAAAACACATTTCAATTTCCAAAAAATCTAAATCCCTGAACAACACACCAGCTCGTCAGCCATTGATTTTGCTCCTTTTACTTTTGTTCCTTCCCTGGTTGAGTAAGCCAAAATTACTAGTTGAAGGTTTTATTTTTAATCTTCTACCTCACCTCTTAAATTCACTCCATAGTACTTTAATCTTTTCCTGAAAAATGCCATTCCTACCAATATGTACAATTATTTCTGACTACTCAATCTCACCTTTATCAATATGATTAAAATGTTTAGAGTCGTTCTTAATCCTAGCACTAGGAAACTCACAAAACATTCTAAGTTCACGTTAACTGCCACAGAATCTCCTGCTGATATCCCTGACAGAGGAGTCCACTGTAGTAATAATTCTGCTAAAACATTTCAAACACTGCCTAACATGAGAATCGTTCCATGTGTCCAATATCCGACAGCTTATCCCTTTTCATCAGAAAGACAATCCCCTTCAGCAGTTCCAAAAAGTGAAAATCCTTCTGATAGAGGAATAGACACTGAAGACGTTTGAACTACCTTCTCATCTTTCCTGACCGTCACCCATCTATCTGACTGATTTGCTGGATGTTTTTTCTAAGTCATCTAGCCATCCTCTCTGTACGTTATATGAGGCCTTAATAGCATTAAGTGTAAAGCGGGATTTTTCATGACATCTTATATATTTTACCTTTCATTACCTACGGACAATAATGTCAAAATGGAAAAAAAATGTACATATCCATAACAAATATATATAACTTGAATAAAATCAACCATTTTGCTAATTAAATCAATTAAAAAAACATTTCTCTTCAATAAATTCCTGGAAGAGAAAAGTCTTCTCCGGAGCTGAAAACGTGTAAGACTCTCTGGAATGAAGGCACAACTCCTAATTTCCAAAAAAAGTTTAGTTTTTCGAAACAAAAAAGATCTTCTGCAGCGTAATGAAACAAAGCTTTTAAAACATCAAGACTTTTCTGTCCTTTTTGTAAACCATCCTTAAAAGTTATTTTAAAAACATGTTCGTTTGAAAGAAAATCGTCATTTTTTGCTTTTTTTGTTTATTTTTGAATGTTAAAAAAATAGAAAAATGTTATATTAATATACAATGATAACTATATCAAATGCAAAAAAAACTATAATAAATTTTAACTGCCTGCAATCAGAGGATCCATACTGCTCCATGAACAATTTTTGAAATTATTTTTACAATATGGAGTAACATGGGC
>NW_025146012.1:0-1305 GCF_004010195.1 Chiloscyllium plagiosum | reverse complement strand
TTACCAGCAGTACATTCTCTGTGTTGTTCACCTGGCTGACCTCATTACCAGCAGTACATTCTCTGTGTTGTCCACCTGACTGACCTCGGTACCAGCCATGCATTCTCTGTGTTGTCCACCTGACTGACCTCGGGAACAACAGTGCATTCTCTGTGTTGTCCACCTGACTGACCTCGGTACCAGTAGTACATTCTCTGTGTTGTCCCCCTGACTGGCCTCATTACCAGCAGTACATTCTCTGTGTTGTTCATCTGACTGACCTCGGTACCAGCAGTACATTCTCTGTGTTGTCCACCTGACTGACCTCGGTACCAGCAGTACATTCTCTGTGTTGTTCATCTGGTTGACCTAGGTACCAGCAGAGCATTTTCTGTGTTGTTCACCTGGCTGACCTCAGTACCAGCAGTACATTCTCTGTGTTGTCCATCTGACTGACCTCATTACCAGCAGTACATTCTCTGTGTCGTCCACCAGGCTGACCTCGGTACCAGCAGTACATTCTCTGTGTTGTCCACCTGACTGACTCGGTACCAACAGTACATTCTCTGTGTTGTCCACCTGACTGGCTTCATTACCAGCAGTACATTCTCTGTGTTGTCCACCTGACTGGCCTCATTACCAGCAGTACATTCTCTGTGTTGTTTATCTGGCTGAACTCGGTACCAGCAGAGCATTTTCAGTGTTGTTCACCTGACTGACCTCAGTACCAGCAGTACATTCTCTGTGTTGTCCATCTGACTGACCTCATTACCAGCAGTCCATTCTCTGTGTTGTCCACCTGGCTGACCTCATTACCAGCAGTCCATTCTCTGTGTTGTCCACCTGGCTGACCTCAGTACCAGCAGTACATTCTCTGTGTTGTTCACCTAGCCTACCTCGGTACCCGCAGTGCATTCTCTGTGTTGTCCACCTGACTGACCTCGGTACCAGCTGTACATTCTCTGTATTGTCCACCTGGCTGACCTCGGTACCAGCAGTACATTCTCTGTGTTGTCCACCTGACTGAACTTGATACCAACAGTACATTCTCTGTGTTGTCCACCTGGCTGACCTCATTACCAGCAGTACATTCTCTGTGTTGTTCCCCTAGCTGACCTCGGTACCAGCAGTACATTCTCTGTGTTGTCCACCTGACTGGCCTCATTACCAGCAGTACATTCTCTGTGTTGTCCACCTGGCTGACCTCTTTACCAGCAGTACATTCTCTGTGTTGTTCGCCTAGCTGACCTCGGTACCAGCAGTACATTCTCTGTGTTGTCCACCTGACTGAAGTTGATACCAACAGTACATTCTCTGTGTTGTCCA
>NW_025146011.1:0-1305 GCF_004010195.1 Chiloscyllium plagiosum | reverse complement strand
TCTGAACATCGGGTGATCTTCAGTGACCATCCCGTTTCTGATCTTATAATGAGGAAAGACATTGATGAACCAGCTGAAGATGTTTGTTTTGAGGGAGCTACCCTGAGGTTCTCCTGCAGAGATGTCCCAAGACTGAGAGGATTGCCGGTAACCGACCACAAACATCTTCCTTTGTGCTCTAAAAGACCCCAACCAGTGGGGTGGGTACACTTGATTCCCATTAAGCTCAAATAATTAGATGGTCCTGATGCCATCCTCAGTCAAATGCTACCTTGTTATCAAGGCTATTCTCTCTTTCCTGAGCCACTGTGTTTACCTCTTGTTCATATCTATAGATGATGGTGTATGTGTTGGGAGTATTTTCCTCTCATAGAGGGAAATCAATGCCAGGAAGTATCTGGGCTATATAGTGAGGGGAGTTACATCACTGAAAGTATTCAAAGAGGTGGTACATGAATGTTTGGCCTGTCAGAGAGCGAAAGGGAAGAATTGGACATTGAAGACGAGTTATTGCTAACAGTAGGTCAGCCATGATGGTATACAATGGGTTGATCGTCCGATTAACCTAATCTTGCTTCTTATGTTCTCATATTCTGTAATTATAAAGTTAATAATTGTAATTTTCCTGAACGTTCTGTTATTGAATGTTGCAGTCACAGAGAATAAAGTATTTTGTGAGTCATCTCAGGGTGAGGTATGGGGGCTGTATTCACAGTGAATCTGGGTCTCCAACATGACCAACAAATGAAGCACAAGTTGCAGAGAGGAGACACTCTGTAAAGAGACCAGAGGTGTATTTCGAAACCAGCCTGGTTTTCCAAATAACATTTTCCAAGCCACACCAAACCGTGTGCGACAGTCTTGAGGGATTGAATGATATCCTGTGTTACGGTGGACCAGGTATTTGGAGCAGCTGGCCTCCATCTGCTAATATCAGGAGCTGTGAGGAGCTGAATAGAACATAGGGACATAGGACTGAGCAGCAGGAGTGGGCTAGTAGACACTTTGTCACCGCTCCACCACTCACAAATTCCATGGGCGATGTGATTGTGATCTCAGCAGCACTTTTCTGTCTGTATATGATTTTCCTAAACTTACTTGTCTGTCAAATGTCACCAAATATAACTTTGAATTAATGCAAGCATCCAGGCACCACAAACTTCTGGGAAAGGGAATTTCCTCTTGAACAGCCCTTTGACAATTTCTCATTTGTGTTTCAACCAATGTTGGAAGGTCACTACGTCCTTTTCCAGTCCCACACCTCCACTGGTAACACCAATCTTTAATGCAACCAGTTTTTGATGT
>NW_025146010.1:0-1305 GCF_004010195.1 Chiloscyllium plagiosum | reverse complement strand
TACTGCGAATCCTCTTGCAAGGATGCCTTCCTTAAAGAAGCTCTCCTCTTCCCTCTACAAGGATCCATCCCTGAAGAAGGGCTTATGCCCGAAACGTCGATTCTCCTACTCCTTTGATGCTGCCTGACCTGCTGCACTTTTCCAGCAACACATTTTTAAGATGTAATGAATAAGAGTTTGGCTCAGGCATTTAATACTCAACAGCTGGCAAAAAAGAGGTGGAACATTTTCCTTCAAACTGGAGCCTGTGCATGTGCTCATGGAGCATTGCTTTGTGAAGAATGAAGGAAGTGAGTAAATTATTTCAGAATATATAAATAATTCTGTTCTAACAAGACACGAAGGCTACTTGCATGTTGACAGATTCTGAGAGCCCCTGCTGCTGTGTTGCCCTCTTGCCCTTCTCAAATGCAAATAAGCCTGAGAATTGATCGGGGTCAGGCAAGGTGTCCATGTGGCAGGGTGAAGTCGTCCTCCATACTCAGTGCCCATGCCCTGCTGAGATGTTCCAAAGACAATGAGGGAGCTGGGAGGAGTGCATGAAGCCAAGGCTATAAACTCCATATAAATTTCATAATACCCCTCAACTGATTATCAATACTTTGCTTAGTACCTCTGCCAATTTGCATATGTGTAAATATATTGAAGCATTGTTTAACATAAACACCTTAGAGATTGTTCAATCATGTACTCATTTTAACAATGTAAAAGTGTCTTGGAGCAGTATGGATGGTGGTGCTTTTCTGGAGCAGAATGTGCACACTCACATCCTCTTGCTGGAAGCAGAAAGACAGAGACATCCAGGGCCCATACTGAATAGCTTTTTACTTTGTTGTGTATGGATATAACAAGCCTAATGTATTTTTGAGATCCACTTGGTAAAATTGGTTTGTTTTGAGTGCAACGGAGCAGGTTCTGACACCAGTAAAATGGTATCCACATCTCACCGAAACAATGGTCCTTAAGGGGACCAAATGTGGCCACCATCAAAAAGTTAAATTTGTTTAAAAAAAAACTGCTTGTCTGAATCTGCCTGAGCTAGAAGGATCAGGCTGATGAAACACGTTACTTTGAAACAGTGCTGATCAGGTTCTTCAGAATAGTTGGCTTCTCAAGAGTCTTATTGATGGAAGCCAAGTGGGGTTACAATATGGTTGCACCAATATACCTGGAATGGAGATCATAAACAGGAAGGCCTTCCATGGTCTAGCTTCACCTTCAGGTTGGTCCTTCAATGGAATGGAGGGTTTTTTCCTTTCCTCAGATGAGTTTGGAGTTTGAGATTAGATGTCTCATTATTTAATA
>NW_025146009.1:0-1305 GCF_004010195.1 Chiloscyllium plagiosum | reverse complement strand
GGGGGGACCTAGAATCAAGGGCTGTAGAATCAGCATGGATAGTGCTGAGAAATTTTAAGGGTGGAAAGACACTAATGGGAGTTAACTACAGGCCCCCAAACAATAGCCTGGATATAGTGTGTAAGTTGAATAAGGAGCTGAAATTGGCCTGTCGCAAAGATAGTACTACAGTTGTTATGGGGAATTTCAACATGCAGATAGACTAGGAGAATCAGGATGGTACTTGACCCCAAGAAAGGGAGTTTGTGGAGTTCCTCCGAGATGGATTCTTAGAATAGCTTGTGCTGAAGCCTACCAGGGAGAAAGCAGTTCTGGATCTGGTGTTGTGCAACGAACCAGATTTGATCAGGGACCTCGAAGTAAAGGATCCATGAGGAGGTCGTGATCACAATACAATAAGCTTTAATCTGCAGTTTGAAAGGGAGAGGGTAGAATCGGAAGTGACAATATTTCAGTTGAATAAGGGGAAATATGGAGCTACGAGGGAGAAGCTGGCCAAAGTTCAATGGTGCAATACCCTAGCAGGGATGGCAGTGGAACAACAATGGCAGGTGTTGCTGGGTATAATGTAGAAGATGCAGGATCAGTTCATTCCAAAAAGGAAGAAAGATCCTAAGGGGTGGCAGTGGCTGACGAGGGAAGTTAAGGCCCATATAAAGACAAAAGGGAAAAAGTATAACATAGCAAAGATGAGTGGGAAATCAGAGGACTGGGAAGCTTGAAAGAACAACAGAGGATAACTAAAAAAGAAATATGCAAAGAAATAATAAGGTACGAAGGTAAACTGCCAAAAATATAAAGGAGGATAGTAAAGGCTTTTTTAGGTATTTGAAAAAAAAAGGTTTAGACTAAACTTGGGCCTTTGAAGACAGAAACAGGTGAATTTATTATGGGGAATAAAGAAATGGCAAAAGAGTTGAATCGGTACTTTAGATCTGTCTTCACTGGGGAAGAGGGGAGCAATCTCCCAGATGTAATAGTGGCTGAAGGACCTGAATTGAAGGGAATTTATATTAAGCAGGAAATGGTGTTGGAGAGACTGTTAGGTCTGAAGGCTGAAAAGTCCCCAGGACCTGATGGTCTGCATCCCAGGGTACTGAAGGAGGTGGCTCTAGAAATCATGGATGCATTGGTGATCATTTTCCAATATTCTATTGATTCAGGATCAGTTCCTGTGGATTGGAGGGTGGCTAATGTTGTCCCACTTTTTAAGGAAGGAGGGAGAGAGAAAACAGAGAATTATAGACCAGTTCGTCTGACCTCAGTGGTGGAAAAAATGCTGGAGTCAATTATAAATGACGAAAT
>NW_025146008.1:0-1305 GCF_004010195.1 Chiloscyllium plagiosum | reverse complement strand
ATATATCTCTTCATTTGAGACTCAACCATGCACGTATTAAAGGGCTTTCTAAAATCCATCACAGTCAGTTCAGGATGGGAATTTACAAAATGTTTGAGGAATCAAGTATTTTAATGCCAAGGTTATGTTGTCGAGAGGGTTTGAAAGATGTGATAGATATATACAATTTGAGCTGTCTATTTACCCGCCAATTTTATTTTCTAAAGATTAGTTGGAAGCAGAAGATTGAAATGCAGGAAAAAGAAAATTAGTAATGAATATATTTCAGCATTCTGTAACAATTGGATTCAATGGCTGGGTAAGTACCCAGCATTCCACACCGTGAGACTGCACTCGCTACAGAGGAAGGCAGTCCATTCACATGCTGGCTTTATCTCCGTGGTAAATGAAAAAGATGCACTTTTCCAGACGGTAAGGCTGTAGAGGCATTCAGGCCAACAGCGTTTAAAAACGCTTCCAACGAAAAGCGTGCAACTTGCAAAGTAACGAGTGGGGAATTGTTTTTCAGTTCAGGGTTGAACAGCCGCCAGTTTGGCTAAGATTCTGGACGCATGCGCGGGCGGAACGGTGACGTCCTCGTACAGGGAGGGACCTGAGGGCAATTCATGCAGAAGCTGAAAATCTGAGACTAAGACAGAAAGGGATCGAGGAGGTCAGCGGTTCTGGCAATATAGATGGACAGAGAAACATAGTTAACAATTCCAGTCCTGTGTGCCTTTTCTTCAGAATCCATTTCCTTGGTTGTGCACTGTCCTGGGTGATAGCGTTTTGAGCAGCTTAACACACAAGTGGTATTTGTCACAAATACAACAGTGTACTTGAATCTCTGGATTTTATTGCAGGTGACATTTTTAATCAACCTTTTCACATGTGTCATGAAACACTTGTGAAGCTGGTGGTGCTTGAAAATCCACACCTTCCTTACCAGAGTGGAGTTAAAATGGGTTGAGAATGTGGTGCTGAAAAAGCAGAGCAGGTCATGCAGCATTCAAGGAGCAGGAGAATCGACGTTTCAGGCAGCAGACCTTCATCAGGAATAAGGGCTCATGGCCGAAACGTCGATTTTCCTGCTCCTCTGATGCTGACTGACATTCCACGCCTTTTCAGCAACACACTCTGGACTCTGATTTCCAAAATCTGCACTCTACATTTTCCCTTTGGAGTTCGTTTTGGTCGGGGCCTTCGCCTAATCATCTTCACCTGCTTTGTCAATGACTTTCCCTTCAGGAGGGGAATGTTGGTTGACGATTGGACAGCATTCAATATCATTTTCAACTGCTCAGATACTGATTTACAGATTTACAG
>NW_025146007.1:0-1304 GCF_004010195.1 Chiloscyllium plagiosum | reverse complement strand
ACACACATATACACAAATAGTCACACACACACAGACACACAAATACACACACATATACACAGTCACACACATGTGTGTGACTATTTGGGGCGGCACGGTGGCACAGTGGTTAGCACTGCTGCCTCACAGCGCCAGAGACCCGGGTTCAATTCCAGCCTCAGGCTGACTGTGTGAGTTTTCACATTCTCCCCGTGTCTGCGTGTGTTTCCTCCGGGTGCTCCGGTTTCCTCTCACAGTCCAAAGATGTGCAGGTCAGGTGAACTGGCCATGCTAAATTGTCCGTAGTGTTCGGTAAGAGGTAAATGTAGAGGTATGGGTGGGTTGCGCTTCGGCGGGGCGGTGTGGACTTGTTGGGCCGAAGGGCCTGTTTCCACACTGTAAGTAATCTAATCTAATCTAATCTAATCTAATCTAATCTATACACAAACAGTCACACACACAAACAGTCACACATACACACAAACATTCACACATATACACAGACAGTCACATACATACACAAACAGTCACACACAGAAACACAAACAGTCACACACATAGACACAAACAGCCACACACACACATACACAGTCACACACACATACACAAACAGTAACACACACACAAACAGTCACACATATAAACAAACAGTCACACATATAGACAAACAGTCACACATATACACAGTCACACACATACACAAACAGTCATACACATAACCCCAAACAGTCACACACACAAACAAAAACAGTCACACACACATACACAAACAGTCACACACACATAGACAAACAGTCACACATATACACAAACAGTCACACACACATCCACAAACAGTCACACACATATACACAAACAGTTACACACACATACACAAACAGTCACACACATAAACACAAACAGTCACACACAGATACACAAACAGTCACACATGTACACAAACAGTCACACATATATACACAGTCACACGTATATACGCAAACAGTCACACATATACACAAACAGTCACACACAAATACACAAACAGTCACACACATATACACAAACAGTCACACATATACATAGTCACACACACATACACAGTAACTCACACATATACAAACAGTCACACATATACACAAACAGTCACACACAAATACACAAACAGTCACACACATTATCACAAACAGTCACACATATACATAGTCACACACACATACACAGTAACACACACATACACAAACAGTCACACATATATACACAAACAGTCACACACACATATACACAAACAGTCACACATATACACAATCAGTCACACACACATACACAAACAGTCACACACAGAC
>NW_025146006.1:0-1304 GCF_004010195.1 Chiloscyllium plagiosum | reverse complement strand
ATTGCACACAATATTTCAACAATGGCCTAACCATTGTCTGGTACAGCTGCAACATGACCTTCCAACTCCTATACTCAATACTCTGTCCAATAAAGGAAAGCATACCAAACGCCTTCTTCACTATCCTATTCTACTTCCAAGGAACTATGAAATTGCACCCCAAGATCTCTTTGTTCAGCAACACTTCCTAATACCTTATCATTAAGTGTATAAGTCCTGCGAAGGTTTGCTTTCCCAAAATGCAGCACCTCACATTTATCTGAGTTAAACTCCAGCTGCTATTCCTCAGCCCATTGGCTCATCTGATCAAGATCTCATTATCACTGAGATAACCTTCTATACTACACCTCCAATTTTGGTGTCATCTGCAAACTTACTAACTATACCTCGTAAGCTTGCACCCAAATCATTTATGTAAACGACGAAAAGTAGTGAACCCAGCACCGATCCTTGTGGCACTCCACTGGCTGCAGGCCTCCAATCTGAAAAACAACCTTCCACCACCACCCTCTGTTTTCTACCTTTGAGCCAGTTCTGCATCCAAATGGCTAGTTCTGCCTGTATTCCATGTGATCTAACCTTGCCAACCAGTCTCCTAAGGGGAATCTTGTCGAATGCTTTTCGAAGTCCATATAGATCACATCTACCACTCTGCCCTCATCAACCCTCTTTGTTACTTCTTCAAAAAAAGCTGTCAAGTTTGAGAGACATGACTTCCCATGCACAAAGCCATGTTGACTATCCCTAATCAGTCCTTGCCTTTCCAAATACATGTACATTCTGTTCCTCAGGATTCCTCCAACAACTGACCCACCGCTGACATCAAGCTCATTGGTCTGTAGTTCCCAGACTTGTCCTTACCACCTTTATTAAACAGTGGCACCATGGTAGCCAACCTCCAGTCTTCCGGCACCTGATCTGTGACTATCTATGATACAAATATCTCAGTAATGTTATGTATATATATTTATGAAAAGGCAAAAACTGTCAAAACACTACTAATAGGTCTAACAGCACTGAGATGTTGGTGAGGTATTCTGATTTTGAAATTTAAAATATTTCTGTTTGACTAACTTGTACTACTCAAGGATGTAATGATCTATGTGTCAACAGGATGATGGATACCTGCTTCATAAGCTTGGGTCAGGGAAAGACCTTTAGCAGAATATCATGCAGGTACATGATGGATGTGCATTCCACAATGATATTTTGGATGGTATCCATAACTGATTCCAACTGTTCTACAAATAACCATAACACAGTTTCATTCAATGGATGGGGATTCAAACACTTTCCAATCAAAT
>NW_025146005.1:0-1304 GCF_004010195.1 Chiloscyllium plagiosum | reverse complement strand
AAAACTGTGCATGTTGGAAATCAAAACAAACATACAAAAAGGCTGGAGAAACTCAGCAGGTCTGACAGCATCTGTGGAAAGAGAAACAGAGTTCTGAGGAACTGTCACACTAGACTCAGTGTTAACTCTGTTTCTCTTGCCACAGATGTTACCAGAGCCTCTGAATTTCTCAGGCATGTTTTGAATTTGATTCTTTCAGATCTCCAGTTCCATCTGCAGTTCTTTGTTTTCCTTTCTATTTGCAATATATTATAAAATATTTCAAAACACAAAATAAAGTCCCATTTCCTATTCAAAAACTGCAGTCATTCCAAAAACAAAATACTCAGCTGGTCTGGCAGCATCTGTGGAGAGAAATCAGGAGTTAATGTTTTGGGTCTAGTGATCCTTGCTCAGAACAAAATCTGTCAATGATTTTTCTTACAAACGAGCACAATATAATAAATAACCATTATTATTCCAGGAGGCACATTCCACCTTTAAGTCATGGTTCCAGAAAAACATACCTAGATAATTATTAAGTGCTTTCAAATAATTAGGACAAAACATATTTGTCATTAGTTCAAAATCCCATACATTTTACACACACATATATTTTACATCGAGTCTTTTGTAGCATCTCCCAGTTGAGGCAACCTGCAAATACATCCAAGCTCGCACTGATGCCTCTTTCTCCAGATTAAACTTGTTTATATCATTCACCCATAACAAGGGGAGCCAAGCAACCTGGGCAGTGGGATTCTCTGCCATCACTACCTTCCCAGAGCTGTAGGGTGCCATAGCCTGTACCCATGTTGCTTTCAGACTGCCCTATCACCAACCTGCAGAGCTGGAGAGTGGAAAGGTTTTGTCACTTCAACAATGTTTAACTTATATGGAACCATCGATGCCAGAGTTTGGAGGATTGTTTCAGACCGTCTTGGAGCTGCCATGATGTTGATGTAGAAGACAAGTCCCGAGATCCTGCCTCCTTCCAAAGACCTTGAGCCACAGAAGAAGAGCTGCAGGGAATTAAATGAAAAATTCTCTAAATTTAGTTCGTAACATGTTTTTCTTTTCTTGTTATTCTTTCCTGGGATATGGCTTTTTTGGTAAGGCTGCCATTTGTTTTCCATCCATTATTACCTTTGAACTGAGTGTCTTACTTGACTATTTCAGATATCAGTTAAGAGCCAACGTAATTGCCATGGATCTGGAGTTTCACTAATAAACCTGTAATCTGAGAATCAACAATGGTTATATGGTCATCATAGACTAGTTTTTAAATCCATATTTTATTGAATTCATATTTCACCATCAGCTGT
>NW_025146004.1:0-1304 GCF_004010195.1 Chiloscyllium plagiosum | reverse complement strand
TTCTTTAAATTCTTTATAGAATTCAGCTTGAAATTCTCGGCCAGGTGCCTTACCGCTCTGAATTTGCCTGATTGCGCCAAGTATTTCTTGGACTGTTAGGGGAGCATTTAAGACCGATACCTGTTCCAGAGTTAGGCCAGGAAAAGTCAAATTTTTAAAAACTTATTGCATCCTCCTCGTCCTGTCTTCACAATCCTGCGATTTATATAAATCAGAATAAAATTTTATAAAGATTGCGTTAATCTTTTTATGATCATGAGTCAAAATGTCCGTACTTTACTTGATAGACGTGATAGTTTGAGGGTCCTTTTTTTCTTTGCAAGAAATGCTAAGTCTCTACCCTGTTTGTCGCCAAATTCATATAAACTTTGTTTTGCAAATAAAGTTTCCCTCTTAGCCGTTTGGGTACGTGTAGTGTTTACAGCTGTGCTAAGGGCCGTTACCCTTTGCAATTTAATAATAGAAGGTCTACTAATGTATGCTGTTTCAGCTGCTTTTCAGCGAGCTTCGAGCAAACGCTGTTGTTCTCCCTTTAATTTTTTCTGGGTCGCTGAGTAGGAGATGATCAAACCTCTCACGTAAGCTTTGATGGTCTCCCACATCATTGAGAGGTTGCTAGACATACCAAAATGTTCCGTTGTTCCTCGCCTTGGCTTCCATATATACAGCAGCATGGTCGGAAATTGCAATACTACCTATTTGCCAGGATGATATGGAATTTAAAAAAATCGAGGGGTCAAAAAACATATCAATTCCGGTATGACATTTATGTGGATTGGAGGAAAAAGAAAAATCTCTGCCCTGTGGATGAAGACATCTCCATACATCTACTAATCCTAATTCTTTTTTCAGATCCACCATTTGTCTAGATCTGGGAGATACTCCTGCAGTACTCTTGGGAATCCTTTCTATTTCCGGATCCATAATACAATTAAAGTCTCCCCCTATAATTTTATGACGGGCACCAAAAGCCATCAATTTTGAGAAGCTTCCGTTAATAAGTTTAAAGGGTTGTGCCGCTGGGGTGGGGGGTGGGCAGTACAAATTTAAAATCCCATATTCCTCTCCATTTATAAGGGCTTTAATCAAAATATATCGTCTAGATTCGTCTTTTATCTGATTTAGGATTTTGAAAGGGAAATTCTTCCGAACAAGAATAACAACTCCCCAACGTTTTGACCTAAAAGAAGAAAAAAAGGACTGATCAAATCCACCCTGTCGTAATTTCAAGTGTTCTTTATCCAACAGGTGTGTCTCCTGTAGGAGAGCTTTATCAACTCTTTCTTTCTTACGATTTGATAATA
>NW_025146003.1:0-1304 GCF_004010195.1 Chiloscyllium plagiosum | reverse complement strand
CGACAGGGTCACGGAGGTCCTGGTGAATAGTCTCGTACAGAGGGGGACAATTCTCTTCCCAGAGAGAGCTGCACCACCAGAGCCACCGAGCATGGTCTGAGCACACCACCCAGCTCAGTGCAGTACCTGCGGTCCGAAGAAAAGTCCAGAAATACTGGAAAAGCACCTTCCCCGCTCTGTCAGGATACGGGTCACCGTACTCTCTCTACTCTCTCACACACACTGTATATCTGTTGGCGCCTTCCCCAGAATAAGGCTCCACGACTCTCACCACTGCAATGCAGCACCTTCTCTCTCTCTCTCTCTCTCTCTCCTCAATCCTACGCAATACCTCCACATGATTATAAAATGTTCTTATGAGTACAGTTTCTAGAATTTTCTGGATGATATCATTTGTACAATGTTCCAGATAATTTTAAAAATAATTCAACTTTAGCAAAATGTTCATCCCCCAGTATGTGACACATCAGAGGAAGGAGCAGAGTTTTACTTTCTTTTACAATCACTTAGGATGAAAGTGCATCATGAGGACATTAAGCCGCTCAAATATGCTCCAATATTCAGACAAAGGGAGAACCTAAACACTTGAAGACTCACTCTCTTCTTGAAGACAGGCGCCACATTGGAGTTTCGCCAGTTTCACTGGAACACTCCTGTAATCCCGAGATTTATGGAATATTTCACACAGTGTCACCAGTCGCTCTGCAATCACTTCTATTAAAACAAGCTATGAATTGCTGATGAGGCGTTTACCCTGGTCTTTTCTGTTTGAGGAAAAGCCTTGTTCGTTTTGTTAGAGACAGATGCAAAACTTTCATCTGACTACAATTTTGTTTATAATATTGAAACACTTTGTGCCTTCCCCTGTGAGGAACGATGTAAAATACTGTTTTAAATTCTCTGCGTGTTCCCTGAAACCAGTTCCCCAGTCACATCCTCCAGGAGTCCCACATATTCTTTCCTGCCTTTCTTCCAAGGGTCACACGCACATGAACGTTTTTTATTCGACATCGGAAAACTCTTGAGGTTAGTTTTTTTTCATATTTCTTGCCAGTTTTGGAATATTTTTCTTTGTATTTTGTTTTGTACAATCTACTTCTGGTTCAAAAAGCAAACTTCCCAAATGTGACCGACGCTAGAACTCACCAATTTGAATTCATTAGTTTGTGATTGATTAGTATCTATCACAGCCTTTGTGCATTATGGGTGGTTCATCTTCACATCTTCATATCAGCTTCTTTTTGTACCAGAGTCAATAATAGCTGAGCGTCATTAAGCAGTACCTGCTTAAATGTTCCCCCACC
>NW_025146002.1:0-1304 GCF_004010195.1 Chiloscyllium plagiosum | reverse complement strand
ATGTTCAGAGTTGACATAATAGAAACATATAAAGTGATCAGAGGGTTAGATAAGGTGGACAGGGAGAGCCTTTTTCCAAGTATGATAACGGCGAGCACGAGGGGGACTAGCTTTAAATTAAGGAGTGATAGATATAGGACAGATTCCAGAGGTAATTTCTTTACTCAGAGAGTAGTAAGGTTATGGAATGCTTTGCCTCCAACGGTAGTAGATTCGCCAAATTTAAGTCGTTATTGGACAAGCATATGGACATAGTGTAGGTGAGATGGGCTTCATATGGAATAGTGTAGATTAGATGGGTGTCAGATTGGTATGACAGGTCAGCGCAACATCGAGGGCCCAAGGGTCTGTACTGCACTGTTATGTTCTATGTTCTATGTTCTATGACTTATATCCACTTCACATCTTCCTTTTCTAACCAATTCAATGTTTGTTTTTTCCCACAATACCTTCAACACATTTTTCATAAGATATAGATTATGGACACTTTCTAACAGAATTGATAACATAATATTTTTACTCAATATCTAACCTATAAATTTGCAACAATGCTGGAGTGTTTTGTTGTCCCATCACCCAGCTCCCAGCCTGCAGTTGCAGCAAATAGTCATTAAATCTCAAATGAATTGCCAAGTCTTTACTTCTGATCTAAGTATCCATTTGTCCCTTTATTATGAAATGGGCATATTAATTACGGACCGTCTGTCTGACTGTAACATTTTGATGTGGATTACTCCAGGCAATTAATCATCAGGAGGTAAGAACAGTGATAGACCAGCTGGTTGCCAGGCCTGCTGTGGGAATCAACAAGGCCTGACTGTGGTCTTTTCTCCACGTTAGTGTCTTGTTCCGGACACACAGAGCAACCTGCATCTCCCTCAACCAAACCTCTCGACTCCTGTGACCCCAGCCACCAACGGTGAATAAAATCCAAAGAACTGTAGAAGGTGCAACACAAGAAAATAGAAATTATGAGCGGCGGTAGGAAATTCAAATGTGCAGTTAACCACATTAAACACCATCTGCCAGATATAGCAATCCACCCCATTTTCTAACCCTACCATTATTCATCTGTAAACTCTTTAGATCCTCGTTACAGCCTGTTTTACCACCTAGTTTAATGCCATCTATGAATTTAGTTGCTACACTCTGTCTCTCCTTCCAGCTCATTTGGGCAGATTGTAAACAATTGAGGTCTGAGAACTGAACCCTGCAGTACCTCACTAGTTTCAGTTCGCCAGGGAAAGACCATTTATCCCGATGCTCTACTATCTGTTAGTCAGTCAATCCTCTATCCAATTCAA
>NW_025146001.1:0-1304 GCF_004010195.1 Chiloscyllium plagiosum | reverse complement strand
TTGCATCAAACTTAAATCATTCATTCAATGAACCAATCTGAACGTATGCATTTAATGAATCAAACTGCATTCATTCATTGCATGAACCTGACATCAATCGATCATTCAATGAATCAAACGTTATTCTTTGATACAATGAATCAAACAAAACTCATTCATTTAATGAAACAAACTGCATTCAATCTTTCATTGAATGAAACTTCAGCCATTCATTCAATTAATTAAACATTTTTCATTGATCCAATGAAACAATCTTAATGAGTCATGCATTTAATGAGTGAAACTGCATTCATTCATTTACTGTAACGAAATTGAACCGTTCAATCCAAGAATCAAACGTTATTCATTCAGTCAATGAAACAAACCAAACTCATTCATTGACTTTATTTATTTAATGAATCTATCATCAATCGTTCATTCAATGAAAAAAACGTTAATCAATGATTCAATGAAACAAACTTAAACCATACATTTAACAAATCAAACTGCACTCCTTCATTTAATGAATCAAACTATACTAATTCATTCAATGAAATAAACTGCACGTGTTATTTCAAATATTCATTCAATGAATCTGACTTCAATCGTTCATTCAATGTATCAGACGTTATTCGTTGATATAATGAATCAACCCAAACTCATTCATTTAATGAAGCTAACTGCCTTCTTTCATTCAATAAATCAAGCTGCATTCATTCATTCAAGGAAACAAACTGCTGGTGTTAATTCAATGAATCGAGCTTTACTCATTCATTCAATGTCTTGTGTTTAACGCATTCATTCAATGAACCAAACTGCATTCATCCTTTCATGGAATGAAAGTTAACCCATTCATTCAATAACGTAAACGTTGTTTATTGATTAAATGAAACAAACTTGACTCATGCATTTAATGAAGCAAAATGACGTCGTCGTTTATTCAATGAATCAAACGTTCTTAATTGATTCAACGAAACAAACTAAACTCATTCATTGAAAGGATCAAACTGCATTCATTCTTTCAATGAATCAAACTTCAATCGTACATTCAATGAAACAAATGGTATTCATTGAGTCAATGAAACAAACTAAATTCATTCATTTATTTAATCTAACTAAAATCATTCATTCCTTTTAAGAATCTATCTACTCTCACACAATCAATAAACCAAATTGCACGCGTTAGTTCAATTAGTAGAGCTTCTTTCATTCATTCAATGTGTCGAGCTTAACGCATTTGAGATGAACCAAACGTTATACATTGAGTCAATAAAACAAACTAAACTCTATCTTTTAAAGAATATAACCGCATTCAATCAATGAAT
>NW_025146000.1:0-1304 GCF_004010195.1 Chiloscyllium plagiosum | reverse complement strand
GAAGCATTGCTAACAATGTGGATCACGACCTGCGGCTGTCCATCCTCCGCCAGGAAAAAAAGCTTCTGCAGCCTCTTTGTGACATGCTTGACCCGACCATCGTGCACTTACGTGGAGATTTCAGTCACCATCAACATTTTCTTCTCATTAATTAATCTCCTGTGACTATTGCTCCTCATTCATTCTCCCTGCCCTCCTGTGCAGTCAGCCTGCTTGTGGTGCTGCAAACATAGCTGTGATTGCACATCCCTGAGGAGTCAGCACCACTGAGCAGTCAGCTTCCAAACTGGAATACCGATTTTGTGATTTAGACCCTGAGCTTTTCCTGTATTCCCGCAGTTTTTCTCTTGGACTGACTGTTTGTCCAATCCCTTCATTCTTTAAGGCCGTTACGGCTGCAGTGTGAATCCCCTCTCTGTATGTGCTAGCTATTTAATTCTCAGCATCACAGGTGTACCACAGAGTATCCACTAACTGTCTAATCTGCATTTTCGAGGCTGACAGGGCCGATTACTTCCCAAACTACGAACCACATCTTGCATTTGTCCAATCTGTGCTACCATATCTTAACTTCCAATATACTTCGTCCGAATTATTTAACAAATTAGTCCAAAATAAACATGAGGGAAATCAGCTTAGGTGATGTTTGGCATATGTTGTTTACATGGACTTTAGAAAGGTCTTTGACAAGGTGCTACAAATTGGGTCGCTATGTATCACGGGACCCAGGGAGAGCTAGCAAATTGGACACAAACGTAGCTTGACAGTGGAAGGCTGAGAGTGGTGGTAGAGATCTGTTTTTCAGTCTGGTGGCCAATGAGTAACGGTATGTCACAGGGATCAGTGCTGGTCCGCTGCTATTTCACATATCAATGATCTGCATGAGAATTCAGGAGATATGTTTTGGAATGTTTCAGATGACACTGAGATTAGTCGTATAATGGAAATTTAAGGCGGTTTTCTAGAAACGCAGCGAGATCTTGATGAACTGGGCCAATGGTTGAGGAATGGTGGATTGAATTTCCTTTGAATAATTGCAAAGCGTTGCGTTTTGGAGAAGCAAGCGAGGCTAGAAGTTCCACAGTCATTGGCAGGGCCTGGGGAGTGTTAGATAACAGAGAGATTTCCGGTGCAAGTTTTTAATCTTCTTGAAAATGGACTGACATTTGGACGGGTTGATGAAGAAGCTTTTGTTCATGCTCGCTTTTATCGGTCAGAACATTGCATATACGAAACGGGACGTCATATTGCAGCTGGTGAAGCTAAAATTTGAGTAAAGTGTGCATTGCTGTTCTTCTAACTAT
>NW_025145999.1:0-1304 GCF_004010195.1 Chiloscyllium plagiosum | reverse complement strand
CAGTTTGTCATCATAGAATCTCTATAGTGTGGAAGGAGGCCATTCAGTACATTGAGTCCAAACTGAGCAGATTAGGTTCCCTATGGTGTGAAAACAGGCCTTCGGCCCAACTAGTCCACACCGACCCTCCGAAGAGTAACCCACCCAGAAACATTTCTCTCTGATTAATGCACCTAACATAATGGACACTTTAGCATGGCCAATTCACTGACCTGCACATCATTCATGGCAACCATAAACCATCAGGATGCCTTTTCTTATTTTATTGATAACCTTTGCGAAAGAAATATACCATTTTTGCCCTGTCTGAACTAAGTGTCACCTCAGATCCACAACAACGTGGTTGGCTACATCTTGCATTGACAAATGGCCGCGTGGTCAAGGGCAGTCAGGATGGACAACAAATGCTGTTCTTGCCAGTGATGCTGGCATTCTGCGAACAACAACATTAAAGGTGAAATAACCAAGGAAATATGGATGCTGGCGATCTGAATTGAAATTCTCCACTGTCTGAAAGAATGTTAGAAAATCTCAGCAGGTATGGCAATCTATCTGAAGAAACACAATTAATGTTTTGAGTTCAATGAGCCTATCAAAACTGAAAGCAACTGAGAAATAATATCATTGCATCAGGGATGGTTGGAAGGGTGAGCAGGAGGAAACCGGAGCACAGTCATGCAGACAAGTGGGGAATGTGTAAACTTCACACAGACCGTTGTCCAAGGCTGCAATTGAACTTGGGATCCTGGTGCTATTAATTAGCAGTGTTAGCGACAGAGCCACCGTGCCAGCTGAAGGGGGGGGGATTGCATTCAGTGAAGTTTACAAATTTTTCAGAACAAGTTGTCCCTCTTCAGCTCTTGTAACAGTCTGTGACCATGTGCAGCAAGACGTGGACAACATTCAAGATCGTGTTGTTAAAATCTGGGTAACATTTATGTAACAGCACAGTACATTTCCACAGTAAAAGGAGGAGTTCATTCAGCACTTCAATCTGGTTTCACAAGAATGTGGGGAAGCCATTCAACCCATCAAAACTACTGGGCAAGAAGAGGGATAGTCCATTCAGTCCCTCCTGCCTGTTGCACAGGAAGACAGGGAGTCTGCTCTCTCCCACATGTGACGTACATGGGATCAGAAAGAGACGTTTCACACCCGGAGTCGATTACAGAGGAACAGGAAGAGGTTATTCAGCTTGCCAAGCCACTAACACAGTACCAGGAAGGTGTCAGAGATGCTCCAACATCACAAACAAATGGAGCAGGTACTGCACAGACAGATTGCTCCAAATTGATCCACCTGGC
>NW_025145998.1:0-1304 GCF_004010195.1 Chiloscyllium plagiosum | reverse complement strand
TCCCACGCTCCTGATCTTTGGGCACCCGGTACGAAAAAAAAACCAAAAAAAAACCAGGCGGACAGGGAGAGGTGGGCGCCGCAGGGAGTGGAGTGCATCATTTCTCCCTCCAACTCTATTTTGATTTAGTCCCTACACTCCCCTTCATTGTTTTGATCACACAGCACTGCCCTTTGATGTGAAGGGCAGTGTTTGTCACTGGCCACCCGGGTGTTTTCCTATCTTCCTGGTGGTGGAAATTGAATAAAGATTCGTGCATTTTGTGTCTTCCACTGTGTCTCACACCTATACACACACACCATGGGTGCTGGGGATAAAATAAGCACTACCGCACTTAGGTGGTAGTGTGGGGGTTAAAAAAAAAGAAAGGGGGAAAAAGAATAAAGGGGGAATACCAGTTAACAAACTTGCTTGCACTGTTTGTTATGTAACCGGATTGGCTTTTTAATGTACATTTGTCATTGTTGCTGTCTTGTCACATGTGGAACTGGGGTTTGAGGTTTGTCCTTATCTCCCTGCAAACTGGTTGAATGGTAGGGTTTGGGGGCCTGGCTTTGCTGCTCCTCTCCCTTGCAAAAGAAAAAAAGAAAACAATAAATAAATAAATAAATAAAACCAGGCGGACAGGGAGAGGTGGGCGCCGCAGGGAGTGGAGTGCATCATTTCTCCCTCCAACTCTATTTTGATTTAGTCCCTACCCTCCCCTGTTTTGATCACACAGCACTGCCCTTTGATGTGAAGGGCAGTGTTTGTCACTGGCCACCCGGGTGTTTTCCTATCTTCCTGGTGGTGGAAATTGAATAAAGATTGGTGCACTTTGTGTCTTCCACTGTGTCTCACGCCTGCGCGCACACACACACTATGGGTGCTGGGGATAAAATAAGCACTACCGCACTTAGGTGGTAGTGTGGGGGTTAAATTAAAAAAAAAGAATAAATAAAACCAGTAAAACCAGGCGGACAGGGAGAGGTGGGCACCGCAGGGAGTGGAGTGCATCATTTCTCCATCCAACTCTATTTTGATTTAGTCCCTACCCTCCCCTTCACTGTTTTGATCACACAGCACTGCCCTTTGATGTGAAGGGCAGTGTTTGTCACTGGCCACCCGGGTGTTTTCCTATCTTCCTGGTGGTGGAAATTGAAAAAAAGATTCGTGCACTTTGTCTTTCACTGTGTCTCACACCTGCACACACACACCATGGGTTCTGGGGATAAAATAAGCATTACCACACTTAGGTGGTAGTGTGGGGGTTAAAATTTAAAAAAAAGGAAAAAAAGAAAGAAAATAAAGAAAAAAAAATAAAA
>NW_025145997.1:0-1304 GCF_004010195.1 Chiloscyllium plagiosum | reverse complement strand
TGTGCCTCATACAGTGTGATTTCTGCCGTCGTTCTGTCCTCATGTTGTCTCAGTGCACTGTGGGCGTTATGGACTTCAGTGAGGTGCGTAAGGTACTGGGACACTCTCTCACATTCCCATTGTTTTCACATTGCTGTTTTGGTCATATCCATTCGCACTGGGAATGCCTCCCTACAGGCGGTTGCCAGCGCTGCAACAAAAGCATTAAAGTCTCCCTTCTCTTCCCCTTGCGGGTTGGCTGCTCTGGCATGGACGTTTGCAGCTGGCCAGGTATACTTGTGTTTGGTGACATTGGCACCTGGTTTTCATCGCAGGAGACGTCTCATCTCATGTGACATGGGACAGAACTCAGTACAGAACTTTGCCACTTCTTATTAGCTCCAACCTCGCGTGGGTCAGGCAACTGCCCAAAGGCACTTCCAGATCCCTCATGGTCCATGGCTGGTGGGCCAACACTGGGCGCCCTTCTGGACCTGCAACGTCAACCATTGGGGCTTGCAGAACGACCTGGTTAGATGATCGTATGCCAGTACCCCCACGGACTCATCATCCGTCGGGGGTGATCACGGACAGGCCTTGGATGCCTTTCCATCTTGGAGTGGTCGTCCTTCTTTTGGCCATCTTGCTTCGGTCTGTTGCGGGTATGCTGTTCTATCGGTGATCCAGCAGGCCCTGAGGCGGTGGCCGCTGACATGGAACTTTCACCAGGCAGATCTCGTAGGGGGGCGGCAGATCTCGGAGGGCAGTCATCAAGGTCAGGGTCTGAAACAGATTTAAGACACTGTACAGCTTCATTAGGTTGTTTCCCGCATGTGCACTGGTGTTTGTACGTGTATTTGGTCTGTCCTTTACTTGAGATTTCCTTTCTCTGATATCAGCCTCAGCCTTCCACGTACAAGAAGCACTCCAATTCATAGGTTCGATCTTTCCGTCCCTTTTCTCCTTCTCTCTCTCCTCCTACCTCAACCTTAATATTTCCAGCTGTCTTTTCCTAAAACTTTTTGGTTGACCATTCCAAATTTAGTGTGGACTCTCCCTTTGTTTGCTCTTGCCAGAACCCATTTTTAGTGTAACTGGAAAAGTATTAATCTCTCTCTCTCTCTCTCTCTCTGTCTCTCGCTCTAGTGGTACAGTTATCCATTCCCTTTTGACTTGCTTTTACCTCTGGAGGTCCCCTCTCACACTGGGCACGTCCGCCTCACGGCCTTGGTTTTCGTAAACCAAGAAACCACGTACCTGGTACATCTAAGGTGAGTCCAACTCAGCCAGTAGTGGTTCCAAGTCTAAAACCAGCCTTAACCTTG
>NW_025145996.1:0-1304 GCF_004010195.1 Chiloscyllium plagiosum | reverse complement strand
ACACACACGTATTCTCTCTCTCACGCAAATTTTCTCCCACACACACACATTCTCTCTCTCACACACACACACGTGTTCTCTCTCTCAGACACACGTAGTCTCTCTCTCACACACACACGTATTCTCTCTCACACACACACATTCTCTCTCACATACGTATTGTCTCTCTCTTATACACACATTCTCTCTCACGCACACACGCATTCTCTCTCACACGCACACATTCTCTCTCACACACACATTCTCTCTCACACACACGCATTCTCTATCACACAAACATTCTCTCTCTCTCACACACACACACGTATTCTCTCTTACACAGACATTCTCTCTCACACACGTTTTCCCTCTCTCACACACGTATTCTCTCTCTCACAAATACATTCTCCTCTCTCACACGCACACATTCTCTCCCACACACACATTCTCTCTCACACACACTCATTCTCTATCACACAAACATTCTCTCTCTCACGCACACACACGTATTCTCTCTTACATCGACATTCTCTCTCACACACGTTTTCCCTCTCTCACACACGTATTCTCTCTCTCACAAATACATTCTCCCTCTCTCACACGCACATTCTCTCTCACATACACACACATTCTCTCTCACACACACACATTTTCTCTCTCTCACACACACACGTGTTCTCTCTCTCACACACACATTCTCTCTCACACACGTATTCCCTCTCTCTCACACACACATTCTCTCTCACACACGTATTCTCTCTCTTACACACACATTCTCTCTCTCACACAAACGCATTCTCTTTCACACGCACACATTCTCTCTCACACACACATTCTCTCTCACACACGTAATCTCTCTCTCACACGCATTCTCTCTCTCACAAACACATTCTCTCACACACACACTCTCTCTCACACACACACATTCTCTCTCACACACACACGTATTCTCTCTCGCACAGACACGTATTCTCTCTCACACACACACATTCTCTCTCACACACACGTATTATCTCTCTCACGCACATTTTCTCTCTCACACACACGTTCTCTCTCACACACACACACACACATTCTCTCTCGCACACACACACGTATTGTCTCTCACAAACATGCATTCTCTCTCGCACACACACATTCTCTCTCACACACACACGCTTTCTCTCCCACACACACACACGCTCTCTCTCACGCACACACGCATTCTCTCTCTCACATGCACGCATTCTCTCACTCTCTCGCACACGCCTTCTCTCTCTCTCTCTCACTCACACGCATTCTCACTCTCTCGCACACACATTTTCTCTCTCTCACGCGCACACGCA
>NW_025145995.1:0-1304 GCF_004010195.1 Chiloscyllium plagiosum | reverse complement strand
ACCGCATTGGTTCATTCATATATAAACCCAGATACTTGCATTGTTCGGTAACACTGTGTTAGATCACTGCCCAGTGTGGGGAAACTTGCAGCCCATGCTGGAAGTGACAGGATGTGCAGCTACAATCCATTTATTGCTCCATATCTCCACTGTACATTGACAAGGGGTGCTACAGATGTGAAAATCATTGCAAGGGAGAGATGCAAATGGAAACAGTTCAAATAGCAACAGTTCTGATTAAGGCGAGTATCATACAAGTATTTAAAGATGAAATAACTGAGATAATATCCGATGAGGGTTTTGTGAATGGCGCAAGGAAGTAAGGGGGAATGTTGATGTTATAGTAGTTAAATAATCAATGGGAATTGGAGGAACAAATATGCAGGGAGACTGGTGAGAGTAGCAGGAACAATAGGGCTGTTATAATAGGTGATTTAAATTTTCCTGACATAGTCTGGGACTTCCAGAGGGTAAAGAACTTCGATGGAACGTAATTTCCCAAGTGTGTTCAGGAAAGTTTCCACAAGCAGCAAGTAGAGGGTCCTACTCGGGAGCGACCAACTCGACTGACTGTTGCGAAATAGGGATGAATTGGTGACGGAGGTAAAGCGGGGGAGTATTTTGGAAAAATTGACTAGCGTAGTATTAATTTTAAAATAGTCATGGGAGGAAAACAATTGGTCCACGGATTCAAGTTCTAAATAGTGGCAAGGCATACTTGGTTGGAATTAGACAGGAGATTGCAGGGGTTGATGGGAGTAGTTTGTTTCCAGGTAAAAGGATTCCGGGCAAAAGGACGGCTTCAAAAGTGAGATAGCTCGAGTTCAAGGTCTATATGTTCCTGTGAAGGAAAATGAGGCTGGAAGAGAGAACCCTAGATGACAAGCGATATTGAGGCTATGACCAACAGAAAGGAGGCGTGGCTCAGGTATAGGCAGCTGGGATCAAAGGAATCCCTGGAGGTACACAGGGGACACAGGAGTTTACTGAAGAAGGAAATCAAGAAGGCGAAGAGGGGGTAATGAGATAGCCTTGGCTGAGCAGATTAGGGTGAATCCAAATTCAGTATAGTAAAGAGAAAGAACAACTATAGAGAGAATAGGACGTCTTAAAATCCAAAATAGACATGCATATGTAAAACCACAAGAGATGGTTGAGGTCCTTGATTTCCCCTCTGTGTCTACCATGAAGAAAGACATGAAAACCTGTGACCTTTGGGAGCTTAATTGTCATATCTTGGTACAGTCCAAATCACAGAAGAGGTACTGTTTGACACATTAGAATGCCTAAAGTTAGATAAATCT
>NW_025145994.1:0-1304 GCF_004010195.1 Chiloscyllium plagiosum | reverse complement strand
TCACGTGGTAGAGTGCGAAGAGTTCTTTCAACGACTACGAGAAGCAAAAGTGGTGATAAACTTAAATAAAACTGAATTCGTAAAAGCAGAGATGACGTTCTTGCGACATAACATCGGTCATAGAAAGTTGAATTTCCAGAACACCAAGGCGAAGGCCATCGAGGAATTTCAATGACGGACTAGAATAAAGATTTGCTTCGAATGTTGGGAATCAGCGGATTCGGTCAGGAGTTTATTCCAAATTTCAGCATTGTCGCTGCACCGTCAGGCAATTTGTTGAAGGAGAACACAAAGTTTAGAAGGACAGAACAATGCCAGGATCCATTCGCACATTTGAAATCAATACTAACCATCACACCAGTTTTAGTTACACCAAACATTTTTCAGAATGTTTTGATGTCGCCATCGATGCTGGTATTGATGGAGTTGGAGCTGTACTCCTGCAGGAAGGTGAGGATGGGATGGAGCTTCCAGTTAGTTACTTTTCGAGGAAGATGCACCAGAAGAAATACTCCACTATGGAAAATGAACTATTGAGTTTGGTACTGGTCTTACAACATTTTAATGTATATGTGACGGACAATGTGTCAGAGACAGCTGAGTTCACAGGTCTCAATTTAGCTTACATTTTTAGAATGCTTTGAAGACAGGAATCTGAGACTATTTCATTGGACTCTTATGTTACAGGTATTTAATTTAAAGACAATGCATTTTGCACATCGTAAGAATGTAATTGCAGTTGTGTTATCGCAGATTTCACTGATAAAATTAGATGAGAATTGTATTTATTAAAATCATATACGTACATGTATATGAAAAGAAGTTAAAGTGAACTTATACGCAAGTTATCTGTGTGTTAGGGTAAGGTGTTTAAAAATAGAAAAGAAGTCCATCTGTTCAGGGGCATGTGCACATGGATGCATTTTTTTTGTAAACCAGAACGTGTTGTGAACATGTGGGTGTACTTTACCTTTACGACAGTTAAAAGCAACAGAAGTTCCAGATAACACCAACTTTTCCGAAAGAAAATGCAAAATTTCAATCAAATTTGAATTTAGTAATTTGACAATTTTTAAGCCAGTGACATAATCCAATACTTTAGGCGTATAAGAACGGGAAACATTGAAGAGTTGGGAGGATGACTGCCAAGCTGGCATGTCGAGACTGCCCATTAAATAGGTTTCTTAAATGTGCCTTTATCGAGCAGCAGCCTGTGAATCAGAAGCCCCAAGAAGAAGCAGAGAAGACCAGAAAACAGAGAAGAAATGAACGCTGTCTGGTTTTGCAATAAGAAGTTTTGTTTT
>NW_025145993.1:0-1304 GCF_004010195.1 Chiloscyllium plagiosum | reverse complement strand
CGTTTCTTGAAGTTTACTTTACTGCTTTCACTAATCCCATTTGCTTAGCCACATTTACTACATATTTTTCCACAGTGTTTCTTTTCAATGATGAGCACTGTGACTTTGTTGTCCCACATTACCACAGTGCAAACAGCTGAAGCCTCTCACCTCCATTTCACTCTCTTGAGCTTCTTTATTCGCCAGTGGCAAGATGTTCTTAGCGTGTTCGAGTATTTAATTTGTAGTGAAGAATCACCACTTCTCCCAATTTGTCTCCCTCACAGGATTAAATTACAGTTGGAAGGTAAACTACAACTTGCACAACGATGCACATTCATTTGCCAGGTCTGCCGCTGATGTCACTTTTTGAACTTTCTTTTCATCCACATAAGTGGTTATTGTCTCTGGAAATGAGCTTTTAAACTCCTCCAGCAGAATAATCTCTCTAAGAACCACAAATGTATTTTAGATTTTTAAGGCTCGCAACCAATAATAAAATTGCTGCTTTTAATTATTTCAAAGTTAAGAAAAGACGAACGTGGTCACTTTTTTATTTTTTTGAACCACTTCTGATACCTATTCATGGGCACTCCAAAATTGTCTGTTTGATACCTGCATAGCTTCTTCTCCACTCAGCTGACAGCGCCGAAATACCTCAATATCCCTGCCTCCCAGGCTTAGTTTGAACTAGCATTACTCACAAGTTCACTGGCCAGTCCATCTGCCCAGCCAAGTTTTCAAAAATAGTTTTAAAAAGGCCTCAATTTCTTTCTCACCGAAATTTGGCAATGTTTTAAAATCTCTGCTTATGTCCCTTGCTTCTCCGTTCATATCTGTCCTGTTAAGTGCTTTATGAACTCCATTATAACATAAAGCTTCCTTTCTTTCCCTCCGGTTAAACCCAATTCGAATCTGTTTGCTAATTTCAAAAAGCAATCTTTTCTCTGCCTTTCTAAAATTTCTTGGCAAATTTGGGAAGCATCTTCAGACCCCCAAGGATCATTCGCAATGTTAAGAGTCATTTCCTTCGCGTTTAAATTCACCAACCACAATGGACGAAAATTAAACAAATTTTCTTTCCTAACTTTAATTTAAATATCTATGTACAGAATCGCCAATTGTTTATATCTGCTGGAATCTTTCTGACCCCAAATCAGTTCAAAAATCCGCATCCCAGACGACGAGTCCTCAAACTATTAGAATGCAGAGTTCGTACCCTTCTGTAAAACGCCCAGAACAGATGGAGAGGGATAAGTGTGCACTACAGGGCAAGCTTTATAGATGGGGGCAGGGAAATTATGATGCTGTGAGGCATGACGTAG
>NW_025145992.1:0-1304 GCF_004010195.1 Chiloscyllium plagiosum | reverse complement strand
ACAAATCAGAGGAAGCACTGAGGGTGATAAGGATACAGACCGTCCTCTGGGTGTGGGACTTCAATGTCCATCACCAGGAGTGTCCCCACAGGCCCCCCCACTGACTGAGCAGGGCCAGGCTTCAATACACAACAGCCAGACTGGGGGAAACATTCTCACCCAACTCCTTGTCCCAGATGGATCTGTCCCTGACAGTATCTGTAGGAGCAGCCAGCACACAGTCCTGGTGGAGGGAAAGTCTCAGCCGCATATTTGACATACTCAAGATTAGTGTGTTGCTGGAAAAGCACAGCAGGTCAGGCAGCATCCGAGGAGCACGAAAGTCACCGTTTCGGGCAGCAGACCTTCATCACGAATGAGGCTGAGAGCCTCTGGGATGGAGAGATAAATCATATTAGGCGTACTGCTCACTGTGTGATGTGGCACTCCCTCCTGTGAAGTAGGACATACTTCTAAAGGGCTGAGCACAAGAAAACTGGCCATCCATGAGGCACTGTGGGCTAGTAACAGCTGCAGCATCAATGGCCTTCCCTCCATCATAAAGTCAGAAGTGGGCTATTCACTGATGGTTTCAAAATATTCAGAACCATTCACAACTACACCAATACTGAAACAGGCTATTCAGCCCATCAAGAGTTTTACACAGGAATAGAATGAGGCCATTCAGCCATTGGAGGCTGTTACTCAGCGATTGGAGCAGATCTTTTAATATCTCAGACCGCTTACACAGGAAATGGAAGGGAACATTCAGCATTTCAAAGCTGCTACACAGGAATACGGGGAGCTGGGTAGACAACAGCAGTGCATTGATCTATAAACCTGGACCAGATATCTGTCCAGGATGGGGAGCTGTGTAGACCACAGCAGTGCATTGATCTATAAACCCGGACTAGATATCTGTCCAGCACCGAGAGCTGTGTAGACCACAGCAGTGCATTGATCTATAAACACGGATTAGATATCTGTTCAGGACGAGGAGCTGTGCAGACCACAGCAGTGCATTGATTTATAAACACGGACTAGATATCTGTCCAGGACCAGGAGCTGTGCAGACTACAACAGTGCATTGATCTATAAACACGGACTAGATATCTGTCCAGTACCGGGAGCTGTGCAGAATTCTGCAGTGCACTAATGTGTGAAACAGAAAGAAATATCATTCCAGCATGTGGAGCTGCACCGACCACATCATTGCATTATCTATAGACCTCAACCAGTTAGTCTGACGAGCACAGCGACATGTGCAGTGACCACCGGTGAATTAATCTGTGAAAGAGGAGCAGTTACCCTCCCAGCATGTAGGA
>NW_025145991.1:0-1304 GCF_004010195.1 Chiloscyllium plagiosum | reverse complement strand
CGAGAGGCTGGATAGGCTGGGATATTGTTCACTCGTGCACAGGGTGTTCGTGAATAACAAAGGTCCTTTCTGAGGAAAGAACTGTTCAAAACAAGAAAGCATAATTTTAAAGCGAGAGAAGAAAGAATTAGAAGGGATCTGAAGGGCAAACGTTTCGTACAAACTGCGGTTCGTATGTCGAATATACTGCCAGAGGAAGTGCTAGAAGCAGGCACAGCTACAATTAAAAGGCAGAGGCACAAATGCATAAAGAGAAAAGAGGAGGAGGGAGATGGAAATAATGCCGGCAAAAGGGGTTAGTTCAGTTGGGAAACTTGGTCGGCATGGATGCATTGGATGAGCGTTTCTGTTCTGTGCTGTCGTGCTCCATGGATAAGCTGACATCACATCAAAATATCTTGAGTATGAAGGAATGATTCGATACTCTGAGCAATTCCGACATTGCAGAACCTTTACTTAACTACTCACATACAATGGCGTCCTTAGTGGTTAGCACTGTTGCCTCCCAGCACCAAAGACACGGGTTCAACTATATCATTGCGTGTTGGCCTCTATGGAATTTTCACATTCTTCCCGCGTTGTCATGGGATTCCCCCTGGTGCTACAGTTTCCTCGGCATTCTAAAGATATGCAGATTATTTGGATTATCTTTGCCAAATTGCGTCACCGCGTCCAAAGATGTGCAGGCTGGTGGTTTAGCCATGTGCAATGCACAGTTATTGATATGTGGTGGGTGTGGAGAGGAGACGGAGGTTGGAGAGAGTTGTGAGGAAGCAAGTACTCCATGTGGGGTTGCGAGGATGGAGAACCTCTGTTGCACACTCTTGGGAAGTTTGGTGTAGATACAATGGGCTGAATGACTTATTTCTGCATTGTAGGGAATCCATAATTACTCTGAGAAATCATAAATCTTCTGACCTTCATATGATTGGAATCTTATGTAACCTTCAGTTCTCTGCCTTCAGACAAAAACTGAGGGCCACAGCATATATCTGGCTTAGTTCTGCTTTAGCTGTGCACATTTCCAAATAAATACCAGCATGCACTGCCAGTCACGAATATCTACGCGAATCCAAACAAGAATCGGTTTCCTCTACCAGCTCTCTCTCTGTCAAAGCAACTCTAATGGCAATTGTGATGCTATCCCAGGGAAATTGGGGAAGCTCCAGCTGCTCCATTCGTTATGTGGTTGCCATGGTAATGGTGTATGTACTGACAATTTTCACGAATGTCATGCTGAACAGAGACATTAGTTATTAATTCACATTACCTTTTTTTTAACTGACCTCTTTGCCTAAAGGTTG
>NW_025145990.1:0-1304 GCF_004010195.1 Chiloscyllium plagiosum | reverse complement strand
AACATGATACTGAAGCTGGAAGTAATATCCTTTCAAAACATTTACTTTGATTCTGCCAAATATCAAATTCTTCCGTACTTCCGTGACAATTAATCTCTTTCACATATTTCTGCGACCATTTTAAACATCCGTGCCTCTCTTGCCTCTCGATCTTTCTCTGATGTTCTGCAAGTTCTGAATAAATTAACGATAACAAATGTACGACGCAATCGTTTTGTTGAAGTGGATAAACATTCAAAGTCGCGGCACTACCACTGAGGGAGACATTTGGCTCGTTACCAAGAGGTCAAAAAATCCCATTTTTTCACCTGACAGTGTGTGGGGATTGAGGACTGGATATAAAATTTTCTGACTTTGTTCATAATGCCTGTCTGTTATTGGAGCTCTCATGTCTCCTTATCTGTACTTCTGTTCCCGTCTATTCTCTGTGCCTCTCTATGCCTCTGTTTCTCTGCCAATAAAAGTTACAGAATCTTTTCCAACTCTGTATTTTAGATACTTTGTCCGCCTTGGACTTCCCTGTCTCCCCGTTTATTTGTATCTTACTGTATCCTTCTACCCTTTTCTGATTTTGCCACATTACCTGTCTCTCTCATCCTGCATGTATTTGTCTTTGCCCGACACTTGCTTCCTCCCGTCGATCTCTCTGCATTTCTCTCTCTCTGTCTCCTTCAATACTCTTTTGACAGCCAGTTTGATGTTACAGGCAGTGAAGTGCAAAATCTGTTGAGTTGTTGCAATTGAGGACAAGTTCGTAGTTCGTTCTGCATGAAAACCAAAGTTGTAATAAAATATCAATAATATTTATTAATTTACTCAGTTCCTCTTGTTCTTCGTGCTCTCAGGTCAATGTTGGAGGCAATTGTTTGATTAATGATTTGCACACTTATAACTATGCAGAAGTAGTACTTGAATACTTCTGTTCCAGGATGCGCTGTGCTCCGACTCAGTCTGCTGCAGTTCAATTGCAGCAATGACATTTTTTCGATAGTGTGGATGCTTTCCGGGTGTAGTGTTTTCGCAAGGAAACTGGAAGCAGTTCATATAGCTCCGTAATGCTGGAACACTTTACGCTCAATCAACAGTAAAATGATTGAACGAGTCACCACCAGTGCTATTAGCAGCACGTGCTTCGACAATAACCTGATTACTGACACTCAGTCTTTGGTAAACGAGCGCCAGTGAAATACTTCCTTCACTACAACATTATTTTCAAATATGAACTAAGGATCTGAATGCCAAATTTGAGATGAGAGCCACTGCCCTTTTTAATCAAGATCGGATTTGACGAGGTTTGGCAACAC
>NW_025145989.1:0-1304 GCF_004010195.1 Chiloscyllium plagiosum | reverse complement strand
AGCATCTGCAGTCATTGTTTTTACCTCGTAGGAGGGAAGGGTTCAGATTTGTTGGACATTGGAACCGGCTCTGGGGAAGGTGGGACTATTACAAAATGAACGGCCTACACCTGAACCAGACTGGAACCAATGTCCTTGGGGGGGTTTTGCAACTGCTGTTGGGGAGGTTTTAAACTAATGTGGCAGGGGACTGGGGACCAGAAGAGAAAACAGGCAGTGAGGTGGAGATTGGAGACTGTAAGAATTATGAAGATAGCATTAATATAGGGAAGAATAGACAGAGAGCAGATGAGCACAAAAAAACAGGTGGCCTGAAATGCATCTACTTTAATGCAAGGCCTATAGTGGGTAAGGCAGATGGACTTAGGGCTTGGATTGGTGCCTGGGAGTTTGACGTTATTGCAATCAGAGACTTGGTTGAAGGAAGGGGATGATGATTGGCAACTAAAAGTTCCAGGATTTGGATGCTTCAGAGAGGACAGGGAGGGAAGTAAAAGGGGGTGGGGGGGTGGAGTTGCATTGCTGGTCAGGGACGATATCACGGCTGTGCTAAAGGAGCACACTAAGGAGGTCTTGAGTAGTGAGGCATTATGGGTGGAGCTGAGAAATAAGAATGGTGCAGTTGGGGCTGTATTACAGGCCTCCCAACAGTGAGCGTGATGTAGGAGAACATATAGGTTAACAGATTATGGAAAGATGTAGAGGCAATAGGGTAGTGGTGATGGGAGATTTTAATTTTCCCAACATTTACTGACTAGGATACACTTAGTGTCAGAGGTCTGGATGGGGCAGAATTTGTAAGAAGCGTCCAGGAGAGATTTTTGGAGCAGTATGTCAATAGTCCGACGAGGAAGGGGCCATATTGGACCTGGTACTGGGGAACGAGCCAGGATAGATGGTAGAAGTTGCGGTGGGGGATTTCTTTGGGAACACTGACTACAATTCTGTAAGTTTTAGAATTGTAGATAAAGAAGAGAGTGGTCCTAAGGGAAGAGTACTAAACTGGGCCAAGGCCAATTATATCAAAATTAAGCAGGAGCTGGGAAATGTGGATTGGATACAGCTATTTGAAGGGAAGTCCATATTTGAGATGTGGGAGGCTTTTAAAGATAGATTAAAGATAGTACAGGATCGGCATGTCCCATTGAAGGCAAAGGATAGGAAGGGCAAGATTCATGAACCGTGGATGACGGGAGAAATTGTACGACTGGCCAAGAGGAAAAGGGAAGCGTACATAAGCTCTAGGCAGTTAAGAACAGAACAGGCCCTGAAGGAATATTGGAAGAGTAGGACAAGTCTTAAAT
>NW_025145988.1:0-1304 GCF_004010195.1 Chiloscyllium plagiosum | reverse complement strand
ATGATTTTCTCAAACATACATTCACACTGATTGCCTTCAACCTTGCTGCTAATTTCCAAATATCCAAAATCACAGTCTGTATCGTAGATTACAAGTGTTTCCCTATTGATGTCAAGTTAATTGTTCTGCAGTTCAGGACATTATCTCTTCTTCCCTGCATATGTGTCGTTGTATCATGTTTACTACCTTCCAGTTGTGTACAATGGATTCTGGCCTCTGCAGGATATGCAGGAGAATAAATCCAAATATCAACAGTTCAATAAAATGTTTTTTTTTTCTTTTCTTGACATTTTGATATGTGTAAATCGAACCATAGAGCGATGGAGATATACTGCATGGAAAGAACTTCGGTCCAACTTGTCGATGCTGACCAGATATCCTAACCTAATATAATCCCTTTTTCCAGCACTTGGTCCATATTCCTCTCAGTCCTTCCTATTACTATCCCCATCCTGAAGCCTTTTACATGCTGTATTTGTCTCTACCACTTCCCCTAGCAACTCATTCCATACATGCACCATTCTCTGTGTTTCAAAGTTGTCCCTTAGGTCCATTTTATATCATTACTTACTCACCCGAAACCTGTGCCCTCTAGTTCTGAACTCGGTTACCCCCGAGAAAAGAGCTTGTGTATGTATCCTATCCCTCGTGATTTTGTAAACCACTAGAATGTTACCTCTCAGCATCTGACGCTCCAGCAAAAACAGCCCCAGCCTCTCCCTGTAGCTCAAATCCTCCAATCCTGGCAAAATACTTCTACATCTTTTCTTAAACCTTTCAAATTTCACAACATCCTTCTGGTAGGAAGGAGACGAGGGCTGTACGCAATATTTCAACAAAGTCCTGTACAGTCGGAAAAATGACCTCCCAACGCATCTTTCCAATGACTGTGACTAACAAAGGAAAGCACGCCAAACAACACCTTCACTATCCTGTCTACATGTAATTCCAGTTTCAAGGAACTATGAACATGCATTCCAAGGTCTCGTTGTTCAGCAACCACACCAGATGCGGTTTGCTGAAATAGCTCAGTTTGGAGAGCATTAGATAGAAGGTTTAAAGGTCTGTTGTTCAATCCTGAGTTTCGGCATGGTCGTGCCTGCTTGCTATTAAGTGTATAAGTCCAGCTCTGATTTGCTTTTCCAAATTGAAGCACATCACATTTATCTCAATAATCTCCATCTGCCCCTCCTCACGCGGTTGACCCATATGGTCAACATACCATTGCACTCTGACGTAATATTTTTTGCTGTCCACCTCCAATTTTGGCTTCATGTGCGAACATACTCATCTGTTTACATCGA
>NW_025145987.1:0-1304 GCF_004010195.1 Chiloscyllium plagiosum | reverse complement strand
GCGTATATATACCACAGTAATTTTATAACTCCCCCAGCCCAGTGTTTATATACCACAGTAATTTTACAACAACCCCCCAGTCCAGCGTATATACACCACAGTAATTTTATAACACTCCCCAGCCCAGTGTTTATATACTACAGTAATTTTATAACACTCCCCAGAACAGTGTTTATATCCCATAGTAATTTTATAACACTCCCCCCAGCCCACTGTTTACATTCCACAGTAATTTTATAACTCCCCCCAGCCCACTGTTTATATCCCACAGTAATTTAAAAACACTCCCCCTGCCCAGTGTTTATAAACCAGAGTAATTTTTTACACTCCCCCAGACCAGTGTTAACATACCACAGTAATTTTTTAACACTCCCCAAGCCCAGTGTTTATATACCACAGTAATTTTATCACACTCCCCCCAGCCCAGTTTTTATATACCACAGTAATTTTATAACACTCCCCGCAGCCCAGTTTTTATATACCACAGTAATTTTATAACGTTCCGCCCAGCCCAGTGTTTATATACCACAGGAATTTTATAACTCCGCCCAGCCCAGTGTTTATATACCACAGTAATTTTATAACATTCCCCCCAGCCCAGTGTTTATATACCACAGTAATTTTATAACATTCCCCCCAGCCCAGTGTTTATATCCCACAGTAATTTTATAATTCCCCCCAGCTCAGTGTTTATATACCACAGTAATTTTATAACACTCCCCAATTCCCAGTGGTTATATACCACAGTAATTTTATAACACTCCCCCAGCCCAGTGTTTATATACCACAGTAATTTTACAACACTCCCCAATGCCCTGTGTTCATATACCACAGCAATTTCATAACACTCCCACAGCCCAGTGTTTATATACCACAGTGATTTTATAACACTCCCCAGCCCAGTGTTTATATACCACAGTAATTTCATAACACTCCCCCAGACCAGTGTTTATATACCACAGTAATTTCATAACACTCCCCCAGCCCAGTGTTTATATACCACAGTAATTTTATAACACTCCCCCAGCCCAGTGTTTATATACCACAGTAATTTTAAAACACTCCCCAATGCCCAGTGTTTATATATCACAGTAATTTTATAACACCCCCCCATCCAAGTGTTTATATACCACAGTAATTTTATAACACTCCCCAATGCCCAGTGTTTATATATCACAGTAATTTTATAACACCCCCCCGTCCAAGTGTTTATATACCACAGCAATTTCATAACACTCCCACAGCCCAGTGTTTATATACCGCAGTGATTTTATAACACTCCCCAGCCCAGTGTTTATATACCA
>NW_025145986.1:0-1304 GCF_004010195.1 Chiloscyllium plagiosum | reverse complement strand
GAGTCTTGACTTGATACTTGACAAAATCGACATCTGGAGGATGTTTCCTCATGAGGGGAACTCTGGATGGAGAGGCCACTGCTTTAGAATTAATGGTCGCATAATTAAAACAGAGATGAGGAAAAATTTCTTCCTGAAACCATCACGAATCTGTGGAATCTGTGTTGGATGCTGGAAAATGGAGTAAAGTTAAGAATGAGATAGACAGATTTTTATTTAGTAATGGGTTGAACGGTTATGGTTTTCTTATTTCCAAAGACGAAATACAAAAGCCTGTGATATTTTGACGTAAATCTATTTTACCAGAAGTTGATTCTGATTTGCAGCTCTTTACTGGCTCCTTCCAGAAATTTATTGAACACAGGAAAACAAAACATTGAATGAAAACAGAAATGTCACAGGGACCTATTTTTCTTTTGGAGAGATCTTGTCAAATATGAATTGAAGTTGTTTTTGAACTTTAAGACATTAGCTGTCTTGCATAAAAAGAACAACATTATCATAGAAACTTTGTTTTAAGCCAATTTTGGTGTTGATAATATGAGTTAAGATCTCTTAGTCAAGGCAGACTTGAGTAAAATGTGTCAACCACTCTAGGTTATAAAGATATACTATTAGTGTTATCGCCACTATCGATCCATACCACAGAAATAACGTTTCACACAATCTTTCTGATAGTAAATGAAAATGGCTGTTGAGAATGCTTTTTCATTTGTCACTGAATGCAATAACTAAAATGAGAAAGAGACAGGTAAGATTAGAAAGGTGTAACTGAGAGCTTATTTCGCACATTTGTAGGATCATTCTGTCTGGGTTAGAAGGCCTGGATTTAAGTCTCACTTTCTTCAGAGCCATGACGGAGCAAAGGTTGACTTAAAAGTATAAAGCTTGATGATTTGCATCTTCGACATGGACTACTCTCCTCTCTCTGACTGGTTAAAGTTGAGTTGAGGCAATCAGTTCCCTCGTGACCTCCTGAGAAGTCACAGCTGTGGAGCCTGAGAGATACTGGTCCTGACCCTTGGTGGATCACACAGCTCACTGTAAATGCTGCTCAATTAAGCGAGATATTAACTTGTTCGTTGGAAATCGTACGTTTCGTGAGATCTGTTTACTGTTTCAACGGAGGGTAGGTTTGTGTATAAATTGATGATGTTTCAACGAATTAACTCATTTGGATTTTTTCTGATTTCACCTGAAAATGCGAGTGCAGGCGCTTCCAATAGAAATTCTCAAATTTTTGGAATTCCTGGTAAGTGAATAGAAGCCAGTGTAACATTTATCTTACCTGTTCTGTTTTAAAA
>NW_025145985.1:0-1304 GCF_004010195.1 Chiloscyllium plagiosum | reverse complement strand
GATTCAGTTCATTAGGCAGTTGTTTTTGACAAGTATGGCCACATTTAGTTGAAGGGCCTCCTTTTACACTTTTGCCCTCGGTAGTATAATGGTTAGTGTCCCCGCCTGTCACAGGGCTCAATTCTCCGCTGGGGACAGTGTAAACGTTTTAAAACTGTCGCTCCATTCCCAAGTGCGGGTATTGATACCTGTCCTTTCCATTCTCGATGGGGCATATCACACGAAGGATAGTGCTGCCTGAATAAAGGTGGGGAAGGACTGCAACTCTCAGGGAGGCAGAGTGTCAGTGAACGGCCAAACAAGTGACTTCTGCAAACTTCACCTTGTGACTGTGTTGGAATGAAAAGAATTTGACAGACTTGTTCCGGATTGAAGTGTTTACTAGAAGCAGGAAGCTGAGGAAGAAACAACATAAACACATTCAAGTTTGAGTGCATAAATATTTCCTGCAGCACGAATTAAATTGTAAAGGATAGAGAAACGTTTCAATACAGTGAATTTGGGTTCATTTGTTTTGATGAGGCTGTTACCAGGGTATAAAACCATAAAAAAAATACAGCATTTGCTCAGTATGATGGAAAATTGTCTCAGTAATTCGCACTGCTGTTCAGAGGGAGGGTTAGGTTGATTGGCAAAGTTAAATTGCCCTCTCGTGTCCAGGGAGCACCCGGAGGAAACCCACGCAGACATGGGGAGAACGTGCAAACTCCACACAGTCAGTCGCCTTGAGGCGGGAATTGAACGCGGATCTCTGGCGCTGTGAGGCAGCAGTGCTAACCACTGTGCCACCGTGCTGCCCACAGAAACTCTGCATTTTGAAAGATTTGGCATAATATTCCACCAAAAGCATTGTAAATGGAACTGAAGGACGAAATACAGCGAAGATAAACTCTGACAAATGAGAATCTAATCATATTCGATTGACATTACTCTGCATTTTGAAAGATTTGGCATAATATTCCACCAAAAGCATTGTAAATGGAACTGAAGGACGAAATACAGCGAAGATAACTCTGTCAAATGAGAATCTAATCATATTCGATTGACATTCAATGGCTTCATTGTAACTGAATTCCTTCGTGTAATCATCCTGGGAACTAGTATTTAGGAAAAATGGAATCTGACCGACCATATAAAGAAGTTGACGACAAAAACCTGTCCGTGCGTCGACTTTGTTTGATTATTAACTCAACTCTTGTCCGTCGACTTTGTTTGATTATTAACTCAACTCTTGTCTCCGTGAAGCCTATATCGTCCGCAACGCAAAAATGAGATGTTTAACAGAACTCTCTCCATTGGCCTCG
>NW_025145984.1:0-1304 GCF_004010195.1 Chiloscyllium plagiosum | reverse complement strand
CTTTATGACATAATTCATTCCCTTAACACATTCAATATCTCTGCCATAACTTTCAGCGCCAAAAAATGCCCATATGTAGTGTCAACGAGTCCTACAGCACAGAGACAAGCCCTTTGGCCCAAACTGGTCCATGCTGACAAAACCATCCGTCCCCACTCACCCCATTTCCCAGCACTTTGCCCATATTCTCAGAATCCTTTCCTATCCATGTAATTGTCCAAATGCCTTTCAAATGTTGTTAAGTTAACCGTCACAACCATTTCCACTGGCAGCTCATTCCATATGCGTACAACCCTCTGTTTAAAATGTTGCCCCTCAGGTTCCATTTTATTCTGTCCACTCTAACCTTAAACTGATGGCCTCAATCCTCGATTCCCCAATCCTCGGAAAAAGACTGAGTGCATTCACCCTTTCCATAACTCTCATCATTGTATACATCTCTATGAGTTCCCTCCTCAGTCTCCTATGCCCTTTGGAACAATGTACCAGCGTGTCCAACCTCTCCCAATAACGCAGACCGTTGAGACCAGGTAACATCCTTGCAATTTTCTTTTGGATGGTTCCCTGGTTAATAACATCCTTCCTATGACAAGGTAATAAAACTGAACACAATACTCCAAGTGTTGCCTCACCAATGTCCTGTATAACTGCAACATAACTTCAGAACTTCTATACTCAATGCCCTGACTGTTGATGGCCAGTGTGCCCAAAGCCCTCTTCACTGCGCTGCATTCATGTGACACCACTTTCATAGAACTGGGAACCTGAACTCCAGGATGTCTTTGTTCTACTAACCTTGTGAACCACTGCCATTCACCATGTACCTCCCACCTTGATTTGACTTTTCAAGTTGCAAGACCTCACACTTATCTGTATTGAACTCCATTTGCCACTTCTCAACCCACTTCTCCAGCTGATCAAGGTCCTGCTGCAATTTCTGATAAACTTCCTCACTCTCCATGATATCACCTATTTTAGTGTCATCAGCAAACTTACTAATGATGCCATGTACATTCTCATCCAAATCATTTACATCAAAAACTAACAGAAATGGGCCCATCCAATCCCTGAGCCATTGCACTCCTCACATGTCCCAAGTCCATCAAATATCTGTCCACTATTACCCTCTGATTCCTACCATCGAGCCAATTGTGTATCCAATTTGACAGCTCCCCCTGGATTCCACGCGATTTCGCTCCTCCAGCAGCCTACCATATGCAATCATTTCAAATGTTTTACTGAAATCCATATATGCTACATCCACTGCCCTACCCTTGTCAACCTTCCCAGTTGCTTCATCAAGC
>NW_025145983.1:0-1304 GCF_004010195.1 Chiloscyllium plagiosum | reverse complement strand
ATATGTTTCCCATCAACTCTATTTTAGCTCTCTTGTGTTGAATGCAAGCAATCTTATTGAACATGGCCACACCCACTTTATGGTGTACATTTCTGCACCCCCACGCAATGCCCATTTTCTACAGGGTAATTTCTGAGATAGGCACTTTACTTTTCATTCTACATTTATTGCATATATATTCACAACCCTGGCTTGTTTGATTTGTTATTATAAACAAAATGTTAACTCGTTGAACCTTCAACCTTCAGATGAAAACATATAAAGCACTGAGCATTGGCGAATAAAAGTTCTGATTGTTTCGTTTTAATAATGCATTTTCTAAGATGTCTCCTCCCAACTGTAATGATTCACTGAACATGTCCATCAAGTGAATCTCTAGATGGCACACAGAGTCACTAATGTCTGTGGTCGAACTTAAAAGGGTAGACAATAGTAATGGCCTTTAGCCCCACAATGTTGTGGCCAGCTTTAATCCTCGTCTGAGTTTAGACTAAATTAATATGTTTCATTGTACTATCTTCTATGTACCTATCCAAGAGTTGCTTAAATGCCCTAAATGTACCTAATCCTACTACCACTGCTGACAGTGCATTCCACGCAGCCACCACTCTCTGTGAAACAAAAAGTTGACCTCCGACATCTCCCATAAATCTTCCTCCAATCACCTTAAATTTATATCCCCTTTCAGTAGATATTTCCACCATAGTTAGGTCTCTGTCTATCCCCTCTGTCAATGTGTCTCATCATCTTGTATACCTCTATGAAGACATTACATATCCTTCTTCATTCCAGCCCTAGATCCTTTAACTTTCTCCAGAAGACCTGTCCTCCAGTCCCAGAACAAACTCGTAAAACTTCTCTGCACTTTCTTACTCAAGTTTCCACATTTTACCTGTATTAAGGCGGACAGAATTGAAAACAATAGTCCAAGCATAGTCTCACCGGGGCGCCATAGAGCTGCAGCATTAACTCGCAGCTCTTCAACACAAGCCCACCGCTCATAAAAGCCAAAACATCATATGCCTTCTCAACAATAATGTTGACTTGAGTGGTAATTTAAGGCATCTGTGGGCTCAGGCCCTAAGATCCCTCTGCCCCTCCTCACCGCAAGCATTCTGTCTTTAATCCTGTCTTTGCATTCATATTAGAACATCCAAAGTGAAACACTTCGCAATTTGTCAGGTTGAAAATCTTCTGCCTGTTATCAGCATTCTGCTAATGACCCGCTGCAACCGAGAGTAAAACTTCACACTGTACACAACTTCACACAGCTCCACAAAACTTCGTGTCAACAGGAAATTTAC
>NW_025145982.1:0-1304 GCF_004010195.1 Chiloscyllium plagiosum | reverse complement strand
GTCAGAGTGAGGGTCTCACTGTCACAGAGTCAGTGTGAGGGAGACACTGTCACAGGGTCAGAGTGAGGGAGTGACTGTCACAGAGTCAGAGTGAGGGTCTCTCTGTCACAGAGTCAGAGTGAGGATCTCACTGTCACAGTGTCAGAGTGAGGGTCTCACTGTCCCAGTGTCAGCGTGAGGGAGACACTGTCACAGTGTGAGAGTGAGGGAGACACTGTCACAATGTCAGAGTGAGGGTCTCACTGTCACAGTGTCAGAGTGAGGGAGACACTGTCACAGGGTCAGAGTGAGGGTCTCACTGTCACAGAGTCAGAGTGAGGGTCTCACTGTCACAGGGTCAGAGTGAGGGTCTCACTGTCACAGTGTGAGTGAGGGAGACAGTGTCACAGTGTCAGAGTGAGTGTCTCACCGTCACAGGGTCAGAGTGAGGGAGACACTGTCACAGTGTCAGAGTGAGGGTCTCACTGTCACAGGGTCACAGTGAGGGTCTCACTGTCACAGGGTCAGAGTGAGGGAGTCACTGTCACAGTGTCAGAGTGAGGGTCTCACTGTCACAGGGTCACAGTGAGGGTCTCACTGTCACAGGGTCAGAGTGAGGGTCTCACTGTCACAGAGTCAGAGTGAGGGAGACACTGTCACAGGGTCAGAGTGAGGTAGACACTGTCACAGTGTCAGAGTGAGGGAGACACTGTCACAGAGTCAGAGTGAGGAACTCACTGTCACAGAGTCAGAGTGAGGGAGACACTGTCACAGGGTCAGAGTGAGGGAGACACTGTCACAGTGTCAGAGTGAGGGAGACACTGTCACAGAGTCAGAGTGAGGAAACACTGTCACAGAGTCAGAGTGAGGGAGTCACTGTCACAGGGTCAGTGTGAGGGAGTCACTGTCACAGAGTCAGTGTGAGGGAGACACTGTCACAGGGACAGAGTGAGGGAGTCACTGTCACAGAGTCAGTGTGAGGGAGACACTGTCACAGGTTCAGAGTGAGGGTCTCACTGTCACAGGGTCAGAGTGAGGGTCTCTCTGTCACAGAGTCAGAGTGAGGATCTCACTGTCACAGTGTCAGAGTGAGGGTCTCACTGTCCCAGTGTCAGTGTGAGGGAGACACTGTCACAGTGTCAGAGTGAGAGAGACACTGTCACAATGTCAGAGTGAGGGTCTCACTGTCACAGTGTCAGAGTGAGGGAGACAGTGTCACAGAGTCAGAGAGAGGGAGACACTGTCACAGTGTCAGAGTGAGGGTCTCACCGTCACAGGGTCAGAGTGAGGGTGTCACTGTCACAGTGTCAGAGTGAGGGAGACAC
>NW_025145981.1:0-1304 GCF_004010195.1 Chiloscyllium plagiosum | reverse complement strand
GCCCTCTTGGATTGATGTTACACAAAGTGCACTTCCGGACTGATGTTGCACAAAGTGGATCCTGGGCTGATATTGCACAAAGTGCACTCTTGGACTGATGTTGCACAAAGTCCCCTCTCGGACCGATGTTGCACAAAGTGCACTCCCGGACTGATGTTGCACAATGTTCATTCATGGACTGATGTTGCACAAAGTGCACTTCCGGACTGAAGTTGCACAAAGTGCACTCCTGGACTGATGCTGGAGAAAGTGCCCTCTCAGACTGATGTTGCACAATGTTCACTCATGGACTGATGTTGCACAAAGTGCACTTCCGGACTGATGTTGCACAAAGTGCCCTCTCGGTCTGATGTTGCACAAAGTGCCCTCTTGAACAGATGTTGCACAAAGTGCCCTCCCGGACTGATGTTGCACAAAGTTCCCTCATGGACTGATGTTGCACAAGTTGCCCTCTCGGACTGATGATGCACAACGTTCACTCATGGACTGATGTTGCACAAAGTGCCCTCCCGGACTGATGGTGCACAAAGTGCATTCCCGGACTGATGTTGCACAAAGTGCCCTCTCGGACTGATGTTGCACAAAGTTCCCTCATGGACTGATTTTGCACAAGTTGCCCTCTCGGACTGATGATGCACAACGTTCACTCATGGACTGATGTTGCACAAAGTGCCCTCCCGGACTGATGTTGCACAAAGTGCCCTCTCGGACGGATGTTGCACAAAGTGCACTCTTGGACTGATGTTACAGAAAGTGAACTCTCAGACTGATGTTGCACAAACTGCCCTCCTGGACTGATGTTGCACAAACTGCACTCTTGGACTGATGTTTCACAAAGGGCCCTCTCGGACTGGTGTTGCACAACATTCACTCATGGACTGATGTTGCACAAAATACCCTCTTGGATTGATGTTGCACAAACTGCCCTCCTGGACTGATGTTGCACAAAGTGCACTTCCGGACTGATGTTGCACAAAGTGCACTCCCGGGCTGATATTTCACAAAGTGCGCTCTTGGACTGATGTTGCACAAACTGCCCTCTTGGACTGATGTTGCACAAAGTGCCATCTTCGACTGATGTTGCACAAAGTGCCCTCCCGGACTGATGTTGCACAAAGTTCACTCATGGACTGATGTTGCACAAAGTGCCCTCTCGGACGGATGTTGCACAAAGTGCCCTCTCAGACTGATGTTGCACAAAGTGCACTCTTGGACTGATGTTGCAGAAAGTGAACTCTCAGACTGATGTTGCACAAACTGCCCTCCTGGATTGATGTTGCACAAACTGCACTCTTGGACTGATG
>NW_025145980.1:0-1304 GCF_004010195.1 Chiloscyllium plagiosum | reverse complement strand
AGTTTTCCAAACAATTGGTATGGTTTTCCTCCTCCTAACTGTTATATTATTTCAACTTTCAGAAACACATCTTTGTCAGTTTTATATGTATTAATTAAGTGGTCAAAAATATGTTTCTTTTATTGGCATAAGTACTCATCACACTGATATCATTTTACACTTTCAGTATTACTTCTGCTCTTGCCCAGCAGAAATTGTTCCCATTGAGAATACATTTCCTTGAAAAAACATAAAGTCTTTCCTTGACCAGTTGCATTTCATACCATCGTTTTTTTTTAAACTGACAAGCGTTGCAACAGTGAAAATGCAGTTCTGCATTGTTCTGCCGATTGTTAGTTTGGTAGAAGTATCATAGTGTAATAATATTAATGAAACATCTGTGTTATGTTATAAACATTATGACTAAATGATCTGACATCGCCACGCCTTGTACAGCGAGTATTACTCCCAACTTTAGTATTAGAAGGGTTGAAGGATTATCCGTGGAAAAGAGTAGTATGAACACAACTCACCAGCTGTTTTGACATTCTTCTAATTTTGATGCTCAGCTATAGTACTTGAATTATTACATTTGAAGAGTGCACAGCCAACTGAGACACAGCTGAACGCTTAAATCTCGAAATATGGATGAAGAGACTGTGTTGGACTCCTTATCTATGTGAAACGTGAACAAGTATCAGACAGGACAATTAAGTTCATTTCAACAGTGCTTATTAGTTCCCGTTCAAACTACCTTTCCCCCTCAAAGTACGAGACCACTAAGAATTTTTGTCCGTCACTGAAGCACTTTACATGTTTCTGGACTGAAGGTTTTTAACTGCATTTCTGACGTTCTAATAATCAAAGTTATATTTATGTGTTTTCAACTCGTTAGCATCACACTCTGCTCATAAATTCTACATACTGGATGAGAGTAGAATTGATTGCTCTAAGATAACCATGCCAAAATACTCGATGTTCATAATAGGAATGACCTGTATTGTTACTGGAAGTACAAAAATGCATTGAGGGTCTGATGTATTTTCAATTTTGTTCCACATGCCTTGAACCGAAAAGTCATAGATCTGAACTGGAAGGTCTTTCATCTGATTGGAACTCCTCTCAAATCTGTAATTACATCAACATTATTTGTTCCACGCTTATTCTTCTCTAATGTTTAACCATGATCTCTAAATTTCTAAACAGCTAATCTGGCAGTGACAGTGATTCTGTCTCGAGGCAAGTGTGGTCTATCCAGATGTATGACGTACTACATGATGTCCATGGCAGTGACTGATAGAACATAGAACATAGAACATAGAAGA
>NW_025145979.1:0-1304 GCF_004010195.1 Chiloscyllium plagiosum | reverse complement strand
ACAAGGCAACAACATAACATTTGGTCGAAACAAATAAGAGCTGTGTTACATGGATACAGAAATCAAATTTGAATTCGGCCAATCTGTTTAAATTATGCCCCAATCAAGTTAGAATTTGATATCTTTTACAATGTTAAAAGCAATGAAACGTTCCAACGTTTTGTGGGACAAATATCGGACAATTGGAATAGTTGTACAGAGCGACAAAGAACAGCAAAGAGAGCAGCTAAAAGACCAACAAATGTAGGATGTTAGTAAAATCTCCAAGAGGTGCCTATCTGGAGAAATAGATTGCACAGAAAAAAAGCATCAACACCGACCTGGAGAAAAAATCGACAGAGGAAGATACAAAGAGAAGATTCGGCAACTAGCTGGTTTTTAAATTTGAACTTTTTTTGTAAAAGTTATTGGGGTCGGGTGGAGGGAAGGTATTGTGGAGCAGAAGGTTTAGAGAAAGGAGTTGTAGGTTGATTATTCTCTGTCAATAAAAAGCAATAAAGTTGTTATTTTTAACTTTAATTAGTGATTTTTAGGTTGGTTCTTTGCCTCTGGAATTTGAACAGAATACAGCACGGGGTGAATCCTTTCTGCTTTGCTGGTTTACATTAGCAGAGGGAGTTTACCCCGTCACGTAACACCAGATTCTGTGGTTGCGTTGTTGTTTTGCTCATTTGTGCATTTTACATCAGTAACGATTTTGAAATTGTCCCCTCTACACAAAACGTCCGTGCCTTTGCACCATTGTCCAAAAGGTGCAGTGTGTCTCAGCGACAGGGATCCCAACAATAACATTCGACGCTGATTCAATCTATCTATCCTGATATTGATCCATGGAAACAGCACTGCGCACTCTCCTCGAGTCTGGAAAACGATCACTACACAGATAATGTTACATCCGGCTCTCAAGGGGCTTTTCATTCCATCGGTTTCAATTCCTCACAGAATCCGTTTCAACAGATTTTGTCACTGAGTCATTTGTTTGTTTGTGCTCAAACCCGGTGAGCAGAGGGTCACAATTGGAGCATGCTGACCCCATAACCCAGAGGTTAGGCCATTCTCTGTGGACTGAAGTCTGCTTTTCATCATTTCACTAACAGCATATATCGATGCTCTGCAAATTTTCACGCCTGTTTTAAGAAGCAAGATAAACAGTTCCTGGTTCCTGCTTTTGTTATCACACAGACAAAGATCGTAAATGCTGGGAACATGCACTGGTCGTGACTGTTTGCTCTCCCACATCCGTTTTCTCCCCAGCAGGTGGTAAGATGATTGTCTGAATCGCTTTCTTCTGTTCCCTGTCACTC
>NW_025145978.1:0-1304 GCF_004010195.1 Chiloscyllium plagiosum | reverse complement strand
TAATCTTATACCCCTCTGTCATGTCCCCTCTCAGCCTTCACTGCTCCAAGGAAACAACCCCAACCTTTCCAAGATTTCCCCACAGCTGACCCTCCATCCCAGGCAGCATCCTGGGAAATCTCTGCACCCTCTCAAGTACAATCACATCCTTCCCAGAATGTGATGACCAGGACCTGTCCACCTTTCCCTCTCTATCTCCCTTTCTGACTCACATCTGCCACTTGTTTCTCTCTACTACTATCTCTTTCTCCCACTGCTAATCTCTTTCATATTCTCTCTCTCTCTTTCTTTCAATCTCTCACTCTGCCTCATAGCCACTCTCTCCAACTCACTCATGCTTCCTCACTCTGTCGGATAATTTCTATTCTCCATCTCTCTCTGTCTCCGTCACTCGCTCCATCTCTCGCTTCAATTGAAAGCCTCTAAATGTTATCTGCCCCTCTCTATTCCTCCCTCTGTCTCTCTCCCTCCCTCTCTGCATCCCAATCTACAGTCTTTCTCCCTCCCTCTCTGTCATTCTGTCTCTAACCATACTCATGTCTCTCTCTCTCTCTCTCTCTTACACACACTCAACCCTATCCTCTCTCTCCCGATTCCCTTCATTCTTGGTCTCACACCCATCCTTCCTCTTTCCCTCACTCCATCCCTCTCAGTCACATCTTGTTTCTCTCTCTATCCCTCAACCTTACCATTTCTACCTCCCTCTACCTCTGTCTTGGTCCCCTCACATACCTCACACTGTCTCAGATGCTCCTCCCTCTATTCCTTGATCACATACTCACACACGCTCAGATGCTTTTGCTCCATTTCCCTCTGTCTCACCTCTCTCTCTTTCTCACAGTATCCCAGGTGGTGACAGTTGAATGCAGGATAAATATCCCTCTGCTCTGCCCCACAAATGGATGTTAACCCCTAACCCCAGAAGCATGTCTTCTCCTGGAGTAAAGGCCCATTTCCACTTTGACCAGGAAGATGGACAGATTCTTGTCAAGTGAAGGGCAGTTCTGTGCTGTTTGCCTATTCTCACAGGAGACTGGTTTGGACACAAACCTCATTCCATGAAGGCCCAGCAGAGAGAGGAGATCCTCAGGCCATCAGTGTGAGCTGGAGGGACAGGACAGGCTCTGACCCACTGAACCATCCTGTCCATTCACAACATGTTCCAATCCCTTCCCCTCTCCTTCCCCTTCCATGATCTGTCTCTGAGTTAGGGTGTTTCACTGGAATGAGGGGTGGACCATCACACAGTTACAACAGAAAGGTACTGAACAACACACCAACCATGATGTCCATGACACACTGGA
>NW_025145977.1:0-1304 GCF_004010195.1 Chiloscyllium plagiosum | reverse complement strand
GTGATGTCTTTTGACACGAAAAATGCCATATTTTGAAGACTAACGAAGAAGGCCATTTTGGGATTGTTCGATTGTGTGGTGAACGTGGATGATCTTGTCATTTTCAGACACATGTGGAAGGATCATTTGGAGTATCTCTCAGAATTATTCAATCAACTTCCGAAGGCGTGCTTGGTGTTAAACCTGGTGAACAGTGAGTTCACAAAAATCCAAGTCATGTTCTTCCGGCATATCATTGGGCAGATGGCCCGATAAGCTGTGAAAGGAAAGGGTAATGGGGAGGTTCCCACACAGTCGACCAAAAGAGGGCTGAGGAGTAGCAGATGGAGTTTAATTCAGATAAATGTGAGGTACTGCATTTTGGGAAAGCAAATCTTGGCAGGACGTATACACTGAATGGTAAGGTCCCAGGGAGTGTTGCTGAACAAAGAGACCTTGGAGTGCAGGTTCATAGCTTCTTGAAAGTAGAGTTACAGGTAGATAGGATAGTAAAGAAGGCGTTTGGTATGCTTTCCTTTATTGGTCAGAATATTGAGTACAGAAGTTGGGAGGTCATGTTGCAGCTTTACAGGACATTGGTTAGGCCACTTTTGCAATTTTGCATACAATGATGGTCTCCTTCCTTTCAGAAAGGTGTTGTGAAACTTGAAAGGCTTCAGAAAAGATGTATAAGGACGTTACCAGGGTTGGAGGACTTGAGCTATAGGGAGAGGCTGAACAGCCTGGGGCTGTTTTCCCTGAAGTGTCGGAGGCTGAGGGGTGACCTTATAGAGGTTTAAAAAATTATGAGGGGCATGGATAGGATAAATAGACATGGGCTGGAGGAGTCCAGAACTCGAGGGCATAGGTTTAGGGTGAGAGGGGAAAGATATAAAAGAGATCTCAAGTGCAACATTTTCACATGGAGTATGTTACGTGTATGGAATGAGCTGCCAGAGGAAGTGGTGGAGGCTGGTACAATTGCGTTTAAAAGGCATCAGGAAGTTTAAATGAACAGGAAGGGTTTGGAGGGATATGGGCCGGGTGCTGGCAAGTGGGACTGGGTGACGTTGAGATAACTGGTCAGCTTGGATGTGTTGGACCGAACTGTCTATTTCTGTGCTGTACATCTCTATGACTCTACAACCAGTTTTTATCCAATGATTGAGATAGATTTTTCTTGGGAATGTGCTTCCACAAATTGAACAGTGGATCCCAGATCCACCAGGTCAGAATCCTGATTCTTCAGGTGAGACTTTCCTCAGGAGTGACTCCATCCAGTGTCAGCAAAGTGATGGCTCTCACAGTCGAAGGGATCTTTAGGG
>NW_025145976.1:0-1304 GCF_004010195.1 Chiloscyllium plagiosum | reverse complement strand
CAGACTCATTAATGGAATCAGACTCCCTGATGGCATCACACACATTGATGGAATCAGACTACCTAGTGGAATCAGACTCCCCAATGGAATCAGACTACTTGATGGAATCAGACTCCCCAATGGAATCAGACTCATTGATGGAATCAGACTCCCTGATGGAATCAGACTCCCCGATGGAATCAGACCCCCTGATGGAATCAGACTCATCGTTGGAATCAAACTCATTGATGGAATCAGGCTCATTGATGGAATCAGACTCTCCGATGGAATCAGTCTCCCTGATGGAAACAGACTCACTGAAGGAATCAGACACCCCGATGGAATCAGACTCATTGATGGAATCAGACTCCTCGATGGAGTCAGACTCATTGATGGAATCAGACAACCTGGTGGAATCAGACTCCCCAATGGAATCAGACTCATTGATGGAATCAGACTCCCTAATGGAATCAGACATCCCGATGGAATCAGACTCATTAATGGAATCAGACTCCCTGATGGAATCAGACTCATTGATGGAATCAGACTACCTGGTGGAATCAGACTCCCCAATGGAATCAGACTACTTGATGGAATCAGACTCCCCAATGGAATCAGACTCATTGATGGAATCAGACTCCCTGATGGAATCAGACTCATTGATGTAATCAGACCCCCTGATGGAATCAGACTCATTGATGGAATCAGACTCCCTGATGGAATCAGATTCCCCAATGCAATGAGACTCATTGATGGAATCAGTCTCCCTGCTGGAATCAGACACATTGATGGAATCAGACTCACCGATGGAATCAGACTCCACAATGGTATCAGACTCATTGATGGAATCAGACTCCCTGATGGAATCAGACTCATTGATGGAATCAGACTCCCTGATGGAATCAGACTCCCTGATGGAATCAGACTCTCCGATGCATTCAGACTCCCTGATGGAATCTGACTCATTCATGGAATCAGACTCCCTGATGAAATCAGACTCCCCGAAGAAATCAGACTCTCTGATGGAATCAGATTCATTTATCGAATCAGATTAATTTATGGAATCAGACTCCCTGATGGAACCAGACTCATTGATGGAATCAGACTCCCCGATGGAATCAGACTCCCCGATGGAATCAGACTCATTGATGGAATCAGACTCCCGAATGGAATCAGTCTCCCCGATTGAATCAGACGTATTGATGGAATCAGACTCTCCAATGGAATCAGTCTCCCTGATGGAAACAGACACCCCAATGGACTCAGACTCATTGATGGCATCAGACTCATTGACGGAATCAGACTCCCTGATGGAATAAGACTCA
>NW_025145975.1:0-1304 GCF_004010195.1 Chiloscyllium plagiosum | reverse complement strand
ATAACGCGTGGAGAAAGCATCATAGTGTGTCAACCGGTTGGTTCCAGACTTTATGAACAGTTGCAATGATCGATGCTGTATTCCAGTTGGGGCCACAAATGGGTGAATACTTGTTGCTTGGTCGACATCGACCACTGATTTATAATTTTCGAGAGTTTCCCAGGATTTGTGCTCCATGAGACTTATGTACGAGGAAAAGATCTCCAGTTCTGAGAACCCGCGTTTTGTGCCTGCCTTTCAGACTGAATGTTGACACTTCCGTCTGAGGACTGTTTAGATGGGCGTTTTACGTGGCGATTAATTCATTATAAATACAGACCGTCCCGACACTGGGAGGACTTTCAGTTTAAAAAGAGTGGAGTAAACTTTCTAACTTCATTGCCTGCCTTTTAGTGGTTTCTGGTGGAACAACGCTCCTGACTTTTGTCATTACGTGAGCAGAGGCAAAGATAATTTGTGCAGAAGAGAAAATGCTGCCTAATCGTTCTGCCTCTGGAGTACTGCATCAGGCATACCGTGTGAAAAGTGCATTGGTACTAGTGGGCTTGATAATTGTGTAACATTAGTGCAGATGTTTGAATGAAACTGAACTGGACAGAGCCAGTGAAAACGTATTTGGCTGGAAAGGGAATGGGGCATTTAAACTTGAGAAAATGTACTAATACCGATTGGCCATGCAGAAAAAATCAGGCGTTTCAAAGTTAGTGCATATTCATTCATTTATTATTCAATTTAGAATGCATTTTATCGAAAAGTCTATGTTGAGGTTTACAGAATTGAAAATAACTCCTGAATACCACATTGAGACGAGAATGCATTCGCACTGAGCATTGAATTTTATTTCCATTTATCAAAGTCACAAGAGTTAGAAAGCAAGGCCTCAGCATAAAGCGAATATAGAACAAATAATAAACAACACAATCGAACATCAAACAATTGGGAAACTACAAATTCCTGAAGAAGGGCTTATGCCCGAAACGTCGATTCTCCTGTTCCTTGGATGCTGCCTGACCTGCTGCGCTTTTCGAGCAACACATTTTCAGCTCTGATCTCCAGCATCTGCAGCCCTCACTTTCTCCTCGAAAACTATAAATTGTCACAACATAATCATCTCAATGTTACCAAGCAAAGTAAATCGAAAATAAAAACATTAACAGTTTTCTCAGTTACACACTGATAAACTGACAAGAACAGGACAGATTGTAGGCTGTAAATTCAAAGGCCTCAATAAACAGTTGAGGAAAGTCTTCGGGCTCCACAACTCATACAACTAACCTGGAAAAGAGCAGTAATGATGCAAATGT
>NW_025145974.1:0-1304 GCF_004010195.1 Chiloscyllium plagiosum | reverse complement strand
ACAACCAGAACACCGTGAACAGACCACAGCCGGCTCACCGTGAACAGGCCACAGCCGGAACACTGTGAACAGGCCGAAGCCGGAACACTGTGAACAGACAACAGTGGGAAAACCGCGAACAGACCATAGCCGGAACACTGTGAACAGACCACAGCCAAAACACCGGGAACAGGCCACAGGGGGAACACTGTGAACAGGCCACAGGGGGAACACTGTGAACAGACCACAGCCGGAACACTGTGAACAGGCCACAGGGGGAACACTGTGAACAGGCCACAGGGGCAACACTGTGAACAGACCACAGCCAGAACACTGTGAACAGGCCACAGCCGGAACTCCGTGAACAGGCCACAGCCGGAACACTGTGAACAGACCACAGCTGGAACAGTGTGAACAGGCCACAGCCGGAACACTGTCAAAAGGCCACAGCAGGAAAACTGTGAACAGACCACAGCCGGAACACCGTGAACCGGCCATAGCGGGAACACTATGAACAGGCCACAGCCGAAACACTGTGAACATACCACAACCAGAACACTGTGAACCGACCACAGCCGGAACACTGTGAAAAGGCCACAGCCGGAACACCGTGAACAGACCATAGCCGGAACACGGTGAACAGACCACAGCAGGAACACTGTGAACTGGCCACAGGGGCAACACTGTGAACAGACCACAGCCAGAACACTGTGAACAGACCACAGCTGGAACACTGTGAACAGGCCACAGCCAGAACATTGCGAACAGGACACAGCCAGAACATTGTGAACAGGCCACAGGGGCAACACTGTCAACAGACCACAGCCAGAACACCGTGAACAGGCCACAGGCGGAACACCGTGAACAGGCCACAGCCGGAACACTGTGAACAGGCCACAGGGGCAACACTGTGAACAGACCACAACCAGAACACTGTGAGCAGACCACAGCCAGAACACTGTGAACAGGCCACAGCCGGAACACCGTGAACAGGCCACAGCCGAAACACTGTGAACAGGCCACAGGGGCAACACTGTGAACTGGCCACAGCCAGAACACCGTGAACAGACTACAGCCGTAAAAAAAAGAACAGACCACAGCCAGAACACCGTGAACAGACCAGAGCCAGAACACCATAGCCGGAACACTGTGAACAGACTACAGCCGGAACACCGTGAATAGACCACAGCCGGATCACTGTGAACAGACCACAGCTGGAACACCGCGAACAGGCCACAGGGGCAACACTGTGAACAGACCACAGCGGGAACACTGTGAACAGACCACAGCTGGAACACTGTGAACAGACCACAGACGGAACACCG
>NW_025145973.1:0-1304 GCF_004010195.1 Chiloscyllium plagiosum | reverse complement strand
TATGAACCTGCACTCCAAGGTCTCTTTGTTCAGCCACACTCCCCAGGACCTTACTGTTATGTCATACAAGCTAATGGATGAATCCATCGATCAGCCAATCATCCGGGGGATGGGTGTTAACTAATTTCATATCCCATTTATCTCCGACTCCACCATCAAGGAACTATGAACCTGCACTCCAAGGTCTCTTTGTTCAGCAACACTCCCCAGGACCGTACTGTTATGTCATGCAAGCTAAAGGATGAATCCAACATCTCATCGATCAGCCAATCATCCGGGGGATGGGTGTTAACTAATTACATCTTGTTAGTGTCAATGTCTATTGTTATGTTCTATGTGGAACCGAATGTTGCATTTCTAGGTTCGGCCTATTTACCTGCATGAGATTTTGTTGGAATTGGTCTTCATGCTGAAACTTCTTCGTTGCTGTACAAACACAAAAATTTCTGTTGCGACCCAGACAAAATTATACAGCAGCTGGAGAACGTGCTCAAATATCTCTTTACCCAAATTAATCAATCAGTTAAATACAAAAGTTATTCAATCAATCCAAAGTATTCTAATTGCAATTTAGATTTGTATCCATGCGGCAGCTTGTTGCAACGGTGACAGGCCGAGGGTAGGGCTGGCATCTCCAACCTGATCGCACATTGTACATTTAAATGTTTCTATCCATGCAAGGGACACAGAGAAGATTTCAGAGAGACATGAACAAGTGTCAGCAATAATACGCATCGTTTTGGAGACAGCGTTTCAATTACTTTTTCATAAAAATACAGTGTAAGTAGTTAAAAACAAAATGTTCATTGAAACATGCCAAGCCGCAGAACTAAATAATTGTTTTGTGCATTTATTTAAGAGGTCAGAAGTTTAGCCAAAGGTTCCCGTGATTGAGGAATCCCGTTCTCATATTGTGCTGTTTCGGCATAGCAAACCAGCAGGGACAGACACAGACTGGAATAACTAAACAAAAATTGCTGGAAAAGCTCAGCTGGTCGGGCAGCATCTCTGGAGAGAATTCAGAGCTAGCATTTCAGGATAACAGCGAACAATATAGCTTCAGTTAACAAATTTCACTTTCTCTGAAAACTTCTTCCAGCACCACACCCCTTCCTATCTCTGTAACCTCCTGCAGATCTTAAGCCCATCTTTATCTCTGAAAATCACTTCAGGCCCGACACCATTCATTACCTCAATGACCTCTACCAGTCCCTACACTCATCCCGATGTCTATATGTCTATACCCTCCTCCAACCCATACAACACTCTCTCTTCTCTTTAACATCCTTCAGTCCATACAGCCC
>NW_025145972.1:0-1304 GCF_004010195.1 Chiloscyllium plagiosum | reverse complement strand
TGGGTGGGGGATGAGCTGAGCTCGGTTCAGATGGAGCTGTAATTTTTTAAGAAGTGCTGCTGACAAATTAAGATATTGACCCTGTACAACTCCAGCAATGTGTTACACTCCTGTATTTAAATTCATGGAAACATAGAATATCGGAGTTTAACGGAGATGTGAGGGGCAGGTATTTTACCCAGAGGGTGGTGAGTTCCTGGAGTGTGCTGCCAAGGTAGATATGGTGTGATATTTCAGAGGCATCGAGCCAGCTATCTGAATAGGCAGTGAATAGAGGGAGACAGACTGCATACAGGCAAAAGGTTTTTAGTTCAGAAAGACATCATGTGGCAGCACAGACTTGGTGGGCCGATGGGCCTGTGCCTGTGTTGTACTGTCCTTTGTATTCAGTTTGATGGTGGTTGATCATCTAACTCCGGACCCTGTTCCCACTTTGTCCCCGTATCCTTCACTCCTTTCAGCCCTAAAACTATATCCAACTGCTGTTTAAAAATGTTCCGTGTTTTGGCCTCAGCTGCATCCTGTGGCAGTGAATTCCACATCCTCCGCCTCTCCATCCCAAATGGTTTATCTCGTATTTTACACTGTGAGCCCTGGGTCATTGGGAATATCTTTGCTGTGTTTACCCTGTCTTGGCCTGTTGTAGTTTGATAGATTTCCAGGAGATATTGTACATGGAGAAGGGACTGAGTTCGGGAACTCTGCACACATTTCATTGCTGACGTTCTTCTATGTTGTTCTGTCTCAGGGTGGGGATGAAGTGGTGGTGGGAGGAGGGGAGGTGGGGTTGCAGACTGTACTGAGAGGAGCTGTCCACTCTGATCGAGGTGGCTGGTACACGGACACACGCACGAGCCTGGCACTGAACAGACCAGAAACCAGCAACATGGGTCACATAGCCATGACATGTCAACTGTACAATGGAGTTTGAAACGTTTGTTCTGTGTGTGTGGGGGGAGGTGGGGGTGTGGGGGTGAGAGTTTTTGACAATAATGGGGAGAGACATCTGGTGTGACACCGTGGGAGGGAACAGGATCAATTGTACCACGTGAACTGGGAAGTGATGGTCTCTCTCTCTCTCTCCCTCCCTCCCTCCTCCCCGTTCAGGGTAACAAGGGTGGTGTAGCTGTCCGTCTGTCTGTCTATGGGCATCTGATCTGTTTCCTGAACTGCCACCTGCCAGCTCACATTGAGAACACCAGCCAGAGACTGGATTCCTTCCAGCGGATTCTCGAATTGCAGCAATTCACTGGCACCAGAGCACAGACCATTCTCGATCACGAGTGAGTGCCTGCGAGGGGGTG
>NW_025145971.1:0-1304 GCF_004010195.1 Chiloscyllium plagiosum | reverse complement strand
GTACAACCACACTGTTTCTCAATCATGTGTACAACCACACTGTTTCTCAATCATGTGTACATCCACACTGTTTCTCAATCATGTGGACATCCACACTATTTCCCAATCATGTGTATATCCACACTGTTTCCCAATCATGAGTACGTCCACAATGTTTCACAATCAAGTGCATATCCACAATGTTTCCCAATTATGTGTATAAGCACACTGTTTCCCAATCATGTGTACATCCACACTGCTTCCCAATCATGTGTACAACCACACAGTTTCCCAATCATGTATATAACCACACTTTTTCCCAATCATGTGTATATCCACACTGTTTCCCAATCATGTGGAACACCACACTGTTTGCCAATCATGAGTACGTCCACACTGTTTCCCAATCATGTGTATATCCACAATGTTTCCCAATCATGTGTACAACAACACTGTTTCTCAATCATGTGTACATCCACACTGTTTCCCAATCATGTGGACATCCACACTATTTCCCAATCATGTGTATATCCACACTGTTTCCCAATCATGTGCATATCCACAATATTTCGCAATCATGTGTATATCCACACTGTTTCTCAATCATGTGTACATCCACACTGTTTCCCAATCATGTGTATAACCACACTGTTTCCCAATCATGTGTACATCCACACTGTTTCCCAATCATGTGTATATCCACACTGCTTCCCAATCATTTGTATATCCACACTGTTTCCCAATCATGTGTTTATCCACAATGTTTCGCAATCATGTGTACATCCACACTGTTTCCCAATCATGTGTATATCCACACTGCTTCCCAATCATTTGTATATCTACACTGTTCCCAATCATGTGCGCATCCACACTGTTTCCCAATCATGTGTATATCCACACTCTTTCCCAATCATTTGTATATCCTCACTGTTTCCCAATCATGTGTACATCCACACTGTTTCCCAATCATGTGGACATCCAAACTATTTCCCAATCATGTGAATATCCACACTGTTTCCCAATTCATGTGTACATCCACACTGTTTCCCAATCATGTGTGCATCCACACTGTTTCCCAACCACGTGTGCATCCACATTGTTTCCCAATCATGAGTATATGCACACGGTTTCACAATCATGTGTATGTCCACACTGTTTCCGAATTCATGTGTACATCCACACTCTTTCCCAATCATTTGTATATCCTCACTGTTTCCCAATCATGTGTACATCCACACTGTTTCCCAATCATGTGGACATCCAAACTACAGTGGGAAGCAGTGCTGATATACACATTATTAGGAAACAGTGTGAATATGCACATG
>NW_025145970.1:0-1304 GCF_004010195.1 Chiloscyllium plagiosum | reverse complement strand
AGAGGGAGTCTCCCCCTATCACTGACCCCTTTTTACAGAGGGCGTCTTCCTCATCACTGACTCTTTTTACAGAGGGAGTCTCCCCCATCACTGACCCTTTTTACAGAGGGCGTCTTCCCCATCACTGACCCCCTTTTACAGAGGGAGTCTCCCCCATCACTGACCCCCTTTTAAAGAGGGAGTCTCACCCCATCACTGACCCCTTTTACAGAGGGACTCTCCCCTCATCACTGACTCTTTTTACAGAGGGAGTCTCCCCTCATCACTGACCCACTTTTACAGAGGGAGTCTCCCCCTAACACTGACCCCTTTTAAAGAGGGAGTCTCCCCCATCACTGACCCCCTTTTAAAGAGGGAGTCTCCCCCATCACTGACCCTTTTTACAGAGGGCGTCTTCCCCATCACTGACCCCCTTTTACAGAGGGAGTCTCCCCCCTCACTGACCCCCTTTAAAGAGGGAGTCTCACCCCATCACTGACCCCTTTTACAGAGGGACTCTCCCCTCATCACTGACTCTTTTTACAGAGGGAGTCTCCCCTCATCACTGACCCACTTTTACAGAGGGAGTCTCCCCCTAACACTGACCCCTTTTAAAGAGGGAGTCTCCCCCATCACTGACCCTTTTTACAGAGGGCGTCTTCCCCATCACTGACCCCCTTTTACAGAGGGAGTCTCCCCCATCACTGACCCCCTTTTAAAGAGGGAGTCTCCCCCTATCACTGACCCTTTTTACAGAGGGAGTCTCCCCCCATCACTGACCCCTTTTACAGAGGGAGCCTCCCCCATCACTGACCCCCTTTTAAAGAGGGAGTCTCCCCCATCACTGACTCTTTTTAAAGAGGGAGTCTCCCCCGATCACTGACCCCCTTTTACAGAGGGAGTCTCCCCTCATCACTGACCCCCTTTTAAAGAGGGAGTCTCCCTCATCACTGACCCCCTTTTACAGAGGGTGTCTCCCCCTATCACTGACCCCTTTTACAGAGGGAGTCTCCCCCTATCACTGACCCCTTTTAAAGAGGGAGTCTCCCCCGATCACTGACCCCCTTTTACAGAGGGAGTCTCCCCCCATCACTGACCCCTTTTACAGAGGGGGTCTCCCCCATCACTGACCCCCTTTTAAAGAGGGAGTCTCCCCCCATCACTGACCCCTTTATACAGAGGGAGTCTCCCCCATCACTGACCCCCTTTATACAGAGGGAGTCTCCCCCATCACTGACCCCCTTTTAAAGAGGGAGTCTCCGCCCATCACTGCCTCTTTTTACAGAGGGAGTCTCCCCCCATCACTGACCCCCTTTTACAGAGGG
>NW_025145969.1:0-1304 GCF_004010195.1 Chiloscyllium plagiosum | reverse complement strand
ATTCACCACTGGGACTTGGATATTGCTTGCTGGACTAGCATTTTATCAACTGTGGGACTGTGCATTGCTGACTGGTCTCGCACTTATTCACCCGTGGGACCTGTTTATTGCTGATTGGTCTCGCACTTATTCCCCTGTTGCACCTGTACATTGCTGACTGGTCTAGCATTTATTCACCCTTGGGACCTGTTCATTGCTGACTGGTCTCGCATGTATTAACCCTTGGGACGTGTGCATTGCTGACTGGTCGAGCAATTATTCACCCGTGCGACCTGTGCATTGCTGACTGGTCTCGCATTTATTCATCCGTGGGACCTGTACATTGTTGACTGCTTCAGCATTTAATCAACCGTGGGACCAGTGCATTGCTGACTGGTCAAGCATTTATGCACCCGTGGGACCTGTGCATTGCTGACTGGTATAGCATTTATTCACCCGTGGGACTTGTGCATTGCTGGCTGGTTTAGCATTTATTCACCCGTGGGACCTGTGCATTGCTGACTCATTGAACATTTATGCACCCGTGGGACCTGTGCATTGCTGACTGGTATAGCATTTATTCACCTGTGGGACCTGTGCATTGCTGACTCATTGAACATTTATGTGCCCATGGGAACTGTGCATTGCTGGCTGGTCTAGCATTTATTCCCCCGTGGGACCAGTGCATTGCTGACTGGTCAAGCATTTATTCACCCGTGGGACCTGTGCATTGCTGGCTGGTCTAGCATTTATTCAACAGTGGGACATGTACATTACTGACTGGTCAAACATTTATCTACCCATGGAGCTGCACAGTGCTGACTGGTCGAGCATTCATTCACCCATGGGACCTGTACATTACTTACTGGTCTAGCATTTATTCACCACTGGGACTTGGATATTGCTTGCTGGTCTATCATTTAATCACCCGTGGGACTTGTGCATTGCTGGTTGGTTTAGCATTTATTCACCTGTGGGACCTGTGCATTGCTGACTCGTTTAACATTTATGTACCCATGGGACCTGTGCATTGCTGGCCGATATTGCATTTATTCACCCATGGGACCTGTGCTTTGTTGGCTGGTCTAGCATTTATTCACCCGTGGGACCAGTGCATTGCTGACTGGTCAAGCATTTATTCACCCGTGGGACGTATACATTGCTGGCTGGTCTAGCATTTATTCACCCGTGGGACCTATACATTGCTGGCTGGTCTAGCATTTATTCACCCGTGTGACCTGTGCATTGCTGACTGGTCTAGCAGTTATTCACCCGTGGGACCTGTACATTGCTGACTGGTCAAACATTTATTTACCCATGGGACC
>NW_025145968.1:0-1304 GCF_004010195.1 Chiloscyllium plagiosum | reverse complement strand
AGTTTAAGGAGAATGCAAGGAGCAGCCCTCGGGTTTTTGGCTGGTTGGATGGGTGAGGGGGAGTTGCGCTCAGATTAGGAGTGTTGCAGGCATTGTGTTGCTTGTTGGTGCTTTTGTCTTTTGCTTTGTTCTTCCTTTTGTTGAGTCTTTTTTTAAGTGTGTCTTTCTGCATGACAATTCTCTGTTGTTCCAATGGACTCTGGCCGAGCCCCCACTTTCGCTGGGGGTTCGTCGCTCTACTACTACGAACCGTCATTTGCTGTGGTGCTGAAACCTTGTTCGAATGGGGATGGCTGACTTGCATGCGTTGCCTGCGCGTTTAGATTGTGTGGAGTCTTTGAGTTTTGTTTTCCTATTCTACTTATTGTGGGACGGTTTTTGGCCTGTGATTTCAGGTGCAGAAGGAGAATACCTTGAGGTCTGCATCCTGGAATTGTTATTGCCCGCTTTTGGGGCTCTGTCAATCCATTTGGCCTTTGTGCGCCCTGCCTCCTTGTATTCTTGCTCTGTGTGACCTATTGGTCTCAAAGGGGTGGGGGAGTATATGTAAGTTACTCTGGCAGTTATGTAATTAACTTAGTTTTATAATGCATGCCCTGGATCATATTGCAGGACTCCAGTAGCAGGTAATGGTAATGTGCTGTAATAGGTAATGTAGTAATGTGTAATGTAATGTAGGGAACCAGTGCGGCTCAGATTAGAATGACAAAGCAAGACAGAATAATTGGTTATGCTACTGTGATCCGATAAGCACGAGAACAACAACGGGATACACTGCATGATTTGGAAATGCTGGCGTTGGACCAGAAGATGCCGGTAATGGACTGGGGTGTACAAAGTTAAAGATCACACACCAGGTTATAGTTCAAATGGTTTAATTGGAAGCACACTAGCCTTTGGAATGCTGCTCCTTCAGCAGGTGGTTGTGGAGGACACAATTGTAAGACACAGAATTTATAGCTAATGTTTTCCGTGTGATGTAAGTGAAATTATACATTGGAAAATACTTTGATTGTTTGTTGAATCTTTCAACTCTTCGAATACCATGATAGTTTCACTTCTTTCATGTGTAAATCACAAAACTTTATTTTTAAAGTTGCATTCTCAGGTTAACTGTAACAATTGGCTAGACATTATGTTGAAGGTGTTAGCCACCTGTGTTCTCTATCTGTTCCAGAATGTTTAGATTGATTCTAATCTAAAAAGTGAGATAACTGAGTCTTACATGAATTCATGAAGTTTTTGAGCAAAGTACTATGCAACTCTGCAAGTACAGGTTCACCCCGCAAATGTACCAGTATATG
>NW_025145967.1:0-1304 GCF_004010195.1 Chiloscyllium plagiosum | reverse complement strand
TTATATCTCTTCCTTACATTGATTTTCACGTTCTTAGCATTCCTTGTACAGTGCAGATATGGAGCTGTAAGTGGGTGGGAAGTGCACATGCTGTCACTTCCAGCATTGGCTGCAAGTTTCCCTACACTGGACAGTGATCTTACACAGTGTTACCGAACAATGCAATAGCCTGGTTTGTATATGAATGAACCAGTGCGGACTGCACAGCTCCCCACACTGAACATTTAGTCCAAGATTATAGATCAAGCATTCGTATGGGTTGCATAGAGTTTCACTCTGGACAATGCTGGGGTGCATGCAGCTGTTCACTAGCCGGATCTACACAGTGCTCCATTCTGAATGTGTAATGGATGGGCTAGTTATGCGAGTTGAATTGCGAATGTGAGAGCACGAAACATCTGACAATACCTTTATTTTGTGTTTCCATTCTTGTCATTGGACCCCTCAAATCCTGAATTATCCTGTTAGACCCATCCTTCTGGATGAGTCATGGTGAGTGTTGTTGCAGCATCTGAGTCTGCAACATGACCAAGAAACCGAGCAGAAGCTGTAGAGAGCTGTAGAGAGTCTTAGTGAATGTTGGGGCAGGATTGAATGGACCACTAATGCAACCTATTCATATATTTCTGTTTGTTCCAAGAAAACTCCCCTTCTCTCCCAGCGTCCCATACTGGTTAGGGTGTGAGTCACCTCCTGCTGTCCTTGCATAACAGGATGCTGGGGCCTCACTAACCACCAGATTTCCCTGTGCTTCAGTTTAGAGCTCTGAGTGACTCCCTCCTGTCCCTGTGTCACAGTCTCAAGCAGTTGAATGACTGCGTCATGTTATGTGTCCCAATCTTAAGCAGCTGTGTGACTGCCTCCTGTTCCATGGTTTGCGAAATTAGACGTCCTCCTCCTACTACTGACTAACAGGTTCCAATAGCTCTGTGCTCACCTGCTGCTCCTGTGGAATAGACTCGAGGGCCTGAATGGCCTCTTCACATTCCTTACAGTTTCTCTTGACTAAAAGCCTTTCTCCTATTTTTGTAAAACACCATCAAATTCTGAATGATGTATTTTTGTATTATACTCTCAGCAATTGAACAAACAAGTTGCCTGACAGAATTCAGAAGCTGAATAGTCTCCTCCTGCTCCTGTGTTATACACTCAAGAGGCAATAGAGTTTCAGAGATGCACAGCAGGGAAAATTACCTTTCGGTCTGATCGCCCATACTGACCAAATATCCTAATTAAATCTCGTCCCCCTTGCCAACACTTGGCCCATCTCCCTCTAAACACTTGCCATGCATGTATCCATCCAA